>NW_024610113.1:0-267406 GCF_016920785.2 Ixodes scapularis | reverse complement strand
GGGGCTCGTGCCCCTCCTGGTGAGGTCCGGGGGGAGGAGAAACAGAGCTCTCCCCCCCCCCCCCCCGCCCTTCCCGGGCCATGATCCTTACCAAGAAGCTGTTTGCGTGCCATTTAACGAGCTTTTAGTAGTGGCATGTAAACGAAATAACGCAAACAGCGACGGACACGTGGCGATATACACACGCTGTAAAATGCACCCCCTAAAATAAATTAGTGATAATTGCCGGTGTAAAACAATTGCGCGGAAAAGCCACCGCCCCCTGAGAACTTCTCAGCCAGCCCCCCCCCCCACAGGGAAAATGAAAAGTCTACGCCGCTGCCCACAACTACTAATAGTGGTTAAATAATAGATAGGCTAATTGCGCAGGCTCTAAGTAAGCGCGGTCCTTGTTGGAACACACCGTGTTTGTGATACTGAGTAAAGCATCTACTTCTAGCTGCAATCATGAGTGTTGCTAACGCCATATCACCTACATGTGTGCTGCTTGATCGCTAAGCCCTTTTGGCGTACTGCTATTTTATCGGTTTTCCAGTGTGGTCGTTTTCTCAATGTAGTTTTGTCCGTGTTGTTTTGGTGCGTGATCTTCGATTGTCCGCTGTTTTGTCGAGTTACCCTTTTGTCCCTCAATCTTGTCAACCGAGCGATCAGGCTTGTTTACTTTTGCAGAGACCTCTTTGAAGTTTTAGGTTCGACACCATTTTCTGAACATACTTTCTTCGTTTTTTGCTCAATTTATATCTTCAACAATATTAGACAGCCACGTTACTTGTCCATCACTGCGTCTTTGGATTAAATATTTTCTCTCTTCAGGAAATATCATACACGCCAGTTCGGACATACTTTTTTTTTTAGTTTTGCGAATTTTTTTTTAAATATGTCACTCTGCTACATGTGGAGGGAACGTTACCATAAACGATTTTGCAAAAAACATAACGTTTGTAGAAAAAAAAAGTTTTTTAGTGTGCGAGAACGGCATATTTCATTTTTGAAGTTTTCGTTTTTTTATGTTTGGTGATACCTAGGACGCAAACTACGAACATGAGTAATCTCAAATATTTTCCACTTATCATAGATCATTGGAACAATTCACTAAATATTTATAGCATTGTAGAGGTTGCAAATTCTGCGTCAAATTAGTCTTCACTAGATTTCTGAGTCGTTATATGTACACATGAATAGCTACAACATTTAAAGGTATGCCAAGTGTTCTTATTAAAATATTCTTTAAAATGACGTATAAAAAATTGCTTTATATCAAGAATTTTAATTCTTATGTTGCTATAAACTTGTCCTGAAGTACAAAGACAAGAAAATTCAACAGGTATTTAAATTTAAAAAAAAAAAATCATCTTCGATTTTCTTTTAAATTTGTATTGATAGTTCACCATCATACTCTGGTGTTTATTCATAAAAAACAAGTTGCATCATTTTGTTTCCTTCACAGTTAAAGTGCTGCACTGTACCTCCCACGCAGTCATTTTTGCCCAATGCCACAGACGCGATTATCTTTTGATTCCGTGTATTTTATGACTCCATTTTTTTTGTCTTTGGGTGCAGGGCCTAATATAAATAATATACTTATTAAACAATACCTGCGTCGCTTTTCATTGTTATTATTTTAACCAATAAGCCTCTTTTGCCCTCTAAAATTTCAACCTCTGGGAGATTCAGCTCAACATTTTCCACAAAAGCGGGACGAAAATGATTGCTACTACAACAGTTTTCTTTTGCAGAAACTAGCAAAAAAGAAAGTTCAACGGTGCAAAGTATATGCAAATATTTATACCTACATTCGCGATGAAGCGGGAATGTTTGAGCCCAAGCTTGTCGCACTGCTATTCATTACGATTGTACGTCCGACTGACCAAGGTAATCCAAAAGGTAATCCTCCGGCTTCACTGGCAGATTTTCAGTAAGACGTCCGTTAAGATTAAACATATTTGTAATTATTCATTCTACTAAAATTTAAAAGAAAACATAAAAAATAATGAGTAAGATATCGAGCGCATAAGTTGCCCGGGTTGCCAGACGGGCGTCTTAAGAAGTCCGTATTTTGTCCCTCTTCATACCGGACTGACGAATTCCGCGAAGCACTGGATCAAATAAATTCAATATAAATACAACAGATTTTTTTTAACACGACTTGTTTTTTTAAAAGTCATCATTTCGTTTACTGTCGTAAAAAAAAAACTTCGCCACGTCACAACTTGACCATGTTTTAAAGGCATCAGTCCCGACGGTTTGTGTCAGCGATGTTCTACACGATTTATCCTGTTTAGCGAACAATTTATGCTTAGAAACGCACCTGTTTTCTTCGCTCGAGGGCAAGAAAATATTTTTTCAGAATTATTAGATATGATGCACTGAAGACCTTGGTGCAAATGCAAAATCTTCCTAACAACGGCGCGGGTGGGTTACATTCAAAGAAAAAAAGAAAATGTGTTCAGCGTAGATAGAAAGCATGTGATACCTCTGTTGTGTTTTAAAAATGTATAGGGCAGCAATTCAACAGAGTGTATGCATGTCTATGATCCCCAATAATCCTGTGAAGCGAGTTCAAGATATTGCTTGTGATGTTTCCCTTCTCATATTTTTCATGCGTTCTTCGCTTCATCTGGTGGACTTACGTGATGTAGTTTGTGATTAAATTTATATGCATGTGTTAAGGCACGATCAAGCGTCACAATTTCTGATTGCGAATTTAGTAATTTTCAAATCGCTGCTCTTCGAATGGAGGGGCCACGGTTTCAGAGTAGTAGTTCCCTAGCAGTGCTTTAGAGCCTTAGAGCCATATTCACTCTGTAGCCTTGTTCCTACTGATGACGATTTAAATATACTTGAAGAGCCAATTAATGCCCTTCCGCAGTAACTTCACTTCCACTTCAAACTTTCACGAAATACACATTTTTAGCTAGCAGGGAAATATAAAAGAAATAAGCCCCCCCCCCCCCCCCCCCCCCAACTCCCCCGGTACCAAGCCTGAGAGATCTTAGCGACCTGGCTTAGCCCTAATACCGCTTTTCTCCAATGCTTTAGTTCGTGCAATAGTTTTTTTTTGTGCGTGTTTCTATGAATCGTCTTTGGCACGCCACATAATTTCCGAGGTACCAATTGTAACAGGGATGCAACAGGCAAACCGAAGAAACAGCAAGTGCAGCACATGCTTAGCGATTCAGCCCCAAAGTTGCCACATAAAAACCGAACAACCAGAACCTAAGCCTAAATCTATAAACTTGTTCGGCGGTTTTAGACCCAATGCGCCCATTGACATTGAGCAATCGCAGTGAAGCCTAACTTTGGAGCTTGTTTGGCGAATTAGGGACAATACCCTGACCCTGGCCAAACAAGGTGAAGTTTGGCTCTACCTTGATCCCGTAGATTAAACAGTAAATTACTTGTCGTAGATGTATTTTTATACCTGGCATGTTGATTGGCCATTACGTCAGGTTATTAAAAACCTTATACTATAAAAAGACCTAAACTCATTATTGGTTGGTGCCACAAGTGGCTTATGCGCCTAGATAGTTCAAAATGCAAGCTAGTCACATTCAGTAGCAAACGAACACTATCACCTAATTCACATGTTCTACGAAACTCAGTCCTCTCTGCGCCCCTTTCCTACAAGTACCTGGGCGTTCATCTATCTTGTGACCACTCTTAAACTAACGTCATCAATGTTATCTACAGTTGTACATCCCGAACACTGGGATATTTACGACGTCACCTTTACTCTTCAACCCCTCCCCCCCCCCCCCGCCCGCCCCCACCTACGCAACCTGTCATATAAAACATATGTCCACCCGATCCCTAAATTTCCTTCTGTAGTATGGAATCCCTAGCAGGAGTACCTTATGAATGAAAGGGAAAGCATCCAAATTCGTGGTGTACAGCTTATAGCATCATTCTACTCCTGCCATACAAGTGTCTCCTTCCTTAAAAGCTTAATCTCCCTTCAGCTACTCGAGACGCATCGCATGGCTGCCCTCGTATGCATTATTCACAAATCATGCTTTACTATTCTCAATGTCATCACCCAGCTCATTGAGCCTCCTTAGCGAACATCACATCGTCAAACAACCAAAGTTATAAGCGTATTTTGGGACACGTCTGCTTTCGGTAACTCCTCAATGCCACGCGCGCTTTTGCACTAGAATAGCCTCCTTTACAACATAACCTAACTTTGACACTGTTGCATTTTCAGTTGATATCTGAGATTATTTCAGTGTCCAATCATTTTTATTTCTCGTGATGTTCTTACCTAAATAGCGTTTTATATTTTTGTACAATACACGATTTTTCGTTGCCGGTGGTGCTTCTCCCAAAAGAGCAGTAAAATGCAGAATGTGTGTTGTGCTTCTGCTAATATTGTTCATGACTAAGAGAACGCGAGGTCTTTGGTTTTATGTATATGTTTTTTTTAAAGTGTTTATACTGTACATCCACTAAATCCACCCCTTTGTGTAATGTCCAGAGATGAACCCGCAAGGCATATAGAATAAATGAATAAGTGTGGACGAAGAAATAACTCTGAGTTCACAGGACAGCTTCATTAATGAATTTTATTGATATAAATCCCGCTACACTAGAACAAATGTAGCTTGATTTGTTTTAGTGAGTAAAAAACGCTATATTGTTTTTTTCTGTTTTGATTTGCTTTCAATATTGCATTGCGTTTCTTAACCTTGGTTATTTTTTCGAGTCATGATTTCCTTGTAATAAAATACGACGTAACTGGCTAACCACCAGGACGTTACAAAGCTCGGGGTTCCCTTCTGCTGAGTAGAGCACTGTTTTTTTGCTCGTGTGTAACCTGCTGCAATCTTTCTTGCGCGATGATGATTTGATTCTGAATCATCATCGCACAATTTCATCTCCTATGAGAACCACTTTCCCCTCCTCGTGCAAGAGAGTGGCTGCTATAGAGCCATCTACGTCTTGCGACTTCAATTACTGACTGACTTACGCCATGGCCTCCAAGATCGCCGGTATTTACGTCGTCTGACGTTGGAGGGTGGAGCATTTTTATCCAAATCTTCAAGGAATTTTTATTCGTTGAACATATTAGACTAAAAAACTGAGCAACCTGTCATAGCCGTTGGGACGGTGACCATTGAATGCTGCAAATAAAACGTGTTACTACGTTCTCTTATACGCGGTTCATTCTGCACTGCGAAAAACCCAATAATGTTTGCTTCATTTAACTCAGTACTTGAGAGCCAGCTGTACCGTGTGGCAACAGCCTAGTTGCATTATTAAAGACATTTGAAGAATGTGAAGAGGTCTGTCTATATCACAGTTTACGATTTTTTTCTTATTTATAAGCGTTGTTTTATTTATTTTTTTTGTGGGTAGAAAAACCCCAATGTCGAAAACCGGAAGTTTAACTTTTTTCCACTCAGTTTTTCTACGTCATGGGTGATGACGAAACCATGGCTGTCAAAAAATTTCAGACGTAGTAAGCCGTCTGTCATACATTTTCATTGTCAATACCATTATTGTCCATAACTCAATTTGCATTTTAAGTCCACTGGCATATTAAACGCGTTGATTTAAAGTGCATTTGAGCGCACAGTCGCTGGGTTAAAACAACGCAAGCCACACCCACTTACTTCTGAGTCCTGAGTCTCTGACTGGAGAGTTCTCGGCGATGGTCTGCTTGTTTAATATTTTGTTTTAGAGCGCAGCTCTTAGGGGCCCGTTCCCAACTTGAGCGGCGTCGGCGTCGCCGTCGGCGTCGGCGTTGGCGTCGGCGTAACCAAGGTCATCCCAAGGTCACGTGGCCCCCAAGGTCATCTCAAGGTCGCGTGACCCCCAAGGTCACGTGACACCCAAAGTCACGTGACCCCCCTGAAGTCACGTGACCCGCCTGAAGTCACGTGACCCCCCGAGGTCACGTGACCCCCTCCCCCGAGGTCACGTGACACCCCCAGGTCACGTGACCTCCGCCGAGGTCACGTGACCTCCCCGATGACATCGTCACTGATGACGTCATCAGTGATAATGACGATGACGATGCGGATGCCGGCGACGTCATCAGTGACGTCACTGATGACGTCAGTGATGATGACGATGACGATGCGGATGCCGGTGAGGTCATCAGTGACGTCACTGATGACGTCATCAGTGATGATGACGATGACGATGCGGATGCCGGTGACGTCATCAGTGACGTTAACGTCATCGGGGAGGTCACGTGACCTCGGCGGGGGTCACGTGACCTGGGGGTGTCACGTGACTTTGGGGGGCATCCGCATCGTCATCGTCATCATCACAGATGACGTCATCAGTGACGTCACTGATGACGTCACCGACATCCGCATCGTCATTGTCATCATCGCTGATGACGTCCTCGGAGTCCGCATCGTCATCGTCACTGATGACGTCATCAGTGACGTCACTGATGACATCATCGTCATCGTCACGTGACCCCCCAAGGTCACGCGACCCCCCCCCCCAGGTCACTTCACCCCTCCAGTACCCTTCCCTCCTCCTCAAGAGCTGCGCTCTAATTCGGTGTTACAGGGAGTTGTAAACGGCTTTTTTCTTACTCAAAACCTTTGAGCCATTACCCCTCTAAACAAAAAACTGTGCCGTAGGACTCGGAGGACGTTCCTGTGCACGTAGTGTGAAAGCGATCGGGGCTTGCTGTCTGATTCCATTCTCAGAATGTCTTCACTAAGAAACATAGGCTTCAACTAGGACAAGGTGTCTCGACTTTGGGGCAGGTACCTTTTGTGTAAGAAATATAGGTTTCTCTAAGAAAAATAGATAGCAAATGGGAAAAGCGGTTTTGAGTTTGGGGCACGTTCGGGAGAGAACGCAAAGCGATTTGTTGCACACAAATATGTTTCAGTGTATACAGAAGTTAAAAGGACGTAAAAGTGTCAGACATAACAATTTCAGACACACATCCGCGTTCATGACTAAGAACAAAACATTGAAAATGCACGTGAACTTACTATGATAGATAGACGAGTGATATCGAATAATGTGGATGATCATTGTCAAATCAGCCTAAGCTCTGCACTGTTAGCAAAAATAACACGCCCAGACGTGTAAACCGTTGTCCCATAGCGGACACGCCAAAACGCGTTCGTTTTACACGAGGCCATTTGTGTTTTTCTTCTACACATGAGGTGCTGTGTAAACTTAACACGCTACACCATGTCTGCCTTCCGCAAAACCGTTTCGAGCGTGTTCCTTACGAAACATGGCGGCCAGCGGCAGAGAACAGGCGAGAGACGAGCCCAGCGAGCCGCGCGCCTTTCAGCCGAATTGAAAGCACACAGGGCGCGTTAGGTCTCGTTCGATGTCTTTCATACACATTAAAGTCTCCAAGCGGCGGACGTAGCTACTTGCAAAGGTACGTACGTGCGTTGTCGGCGGCGTCGGTAGCTTCAACGAGCCGCTAAACAAAAAAAAAACAAAAAAAAAACAAAAAAAAACGAATGCCGAACTTACATGGATGAATAACTAGAGCAAACTATTTAGAATCGGGCGGTAACTTGCGCCACCTATCGACATTTCTAGCAGCTTGTTTTTAAAAAAAAAGACGAGTCTGTTCACACTGCGAACGACCACGACTACACAGCAACCCTACATACAACGCAGGCAACAGAGCACACAACTACACAGCACCAACATATACACAAACACAACAACCGACACTACGCCCGACACTTCCTACTCGATATCTAATTCTCCCCGCGGCGCATATAAGCTTGACATGTGCGGGTGAGCTCCTTGGTCGCTGACCATTACAGATTTATAGAAGAATACACAAAACACGGCGCAATGGACAGCCGTGTGTTAGAACTGTTTGCATTTAAAAAGTATCTAGGCAAAATCTATAATGTTAGTCCGTTGCAATAAATAACGATATGTTAACAATAAATCTTAAACCGGTAATGAAAAAGCTGAAATTTTTGTTATTTTTTTGCTTGATCAGTGTTATGAGCAGTCAGACTAGCTTGAATCAGATAGGAAAACAAATTATTGGGATTTTGTCATTACGTATACAATAATCAATGAAAATGATCCTTGCGCAAAGCATTTTTTATATATTTTTCTGAAGGACATCCGGACATCCGCCCAACACTTCACGTCCGCTAGTTGCAGCAGTTGCAGTACGGGAGCAGACGCCTTCACTTTTGGGGCGTTTTGATGCAGTTTGTTGTCGTATGTCGTGTCGGTGTCGAGAAGAGCGGTGGGGCTTGGGAGTTTGTGACCGGTGTAATTCGTGAACACTGGTGTGGGGCGCTGATGCGTCTTTTTTTTATACCGCCACCACCCCGAACTTTGAAGATACACGGGCCCGTAGCAGTGCATTATGCTGAATCGCGAGCTCCTTCTCTGTTGACGTCGCTTTCCTGGTACCACTTGTGGATACTGCAAGCGTTTAAACAGTGTGCACCGTCTCGCCTACATCCCCGGTGACGTACTCGACCTGTTGAAACTTATTGCTTCCGTCATTTTAGAGTACGCAAGGCAGTTATCTCGTTGGTCTGGTTTCGGTTATAAAAGCAAGGCAAAACACTCGTAGTTCCCGCCCTCAGTACACGTTGGACATCTTCCACACTTTGACACCGGATAACTGAATGAACGAGGATTTACATTCACTTCCGAGGTTACTCTCGCCGCTTCCTCACCGTTGAGCAGCAGGATGAGCTGGCGACAAGCCGCGGATGAAAGGCTTGAGCATCAACATCCCAAGCGCACTCGGTGCCGATGCGGGCGACGCCGGTTTCTGTCAACCGGGAGGCCAGCACAAACCGTGCCCGTTCCAGCTCTTCGTCATGACACGGTGTTGCAGAGAGAAGGGTAAAATACAGCTACACGGATCACCGAAGCGAACGACTGCTATCTTAAATCTTGGCTTGTGATTGCGCCTTTGTAGCAGATTATCTTATTCGTTTTGCTGGAGAGACGCAAACGACGGGCATAACAAAATCGCTTGCATATTCCGCATATCTCACAAAAGCATTTACCCTGTCACCTTGCGAAAAGCGCGAAACACGGAGTCCGCACCGCCCTAAGCTTCCCGTTTTTTACCTGCTTTAGAGCAGTTTGTACCTGCTAGTAGATATGCCTACTGAAACTGAAACAGGGCAGTGCCAGAGAGAAAGAGACAAAGTTGAGAAAGCTTGCTCGCTCTCCAATTTCTCAACTCTCAAGTGAGTGTACCATAATAAATGCACCAACGCGTCTTCCAAAATAAAGAAAGAGCACTACGTTCACAACATAAAAAATGGTCTCAGTACATGCATCTGTGGGCAGGTAGGAAACCTTGCCCTAATTTATTCACGCCGCATGATTGGCGCAACAAACACGTTGCAGGACCGAATCATCTACTTGAGCGGTGTGCGTCGCTATGCAAACGCAGTCCAACACGAAGCATAAAAAACGGCAGATTTAAGACAACAATCTGGAGTCCATTATTCAATTAAAACAACCTAATTTTGTTGAAAACGCCCGCTGCTTCTTACTCACGGTATGTGTCGGGATACTTCCACAGTTTGAAACGGAACGAAGGAAGATTTACTTTTAAAAACGCTCGCTGCGTCCTCCCGGACCAGCTGGACCGGATCAGCTGACGACGACGGGACTGTACCCGTTGAACCTCCACCACGCAACAAACAATTTGCGCTCCGTGTTAAAAGCGTGGTTCAAACAGACCCGGAATACAAAGCACCGCACCACACACGACGAATGTTTCAGCTCTTTTTCGCATCGCCAGGTTGCACCAAACAGAACGAGATCGCCGAAGTCAACGCCGCGCTGTCGTGAACCTTGGCTTGTGGTTGCGAACTCGTGGACCCTGAGACTCCCTTCGCTTTCAAAGCACACACGACGATTACGAATGCCACTTTCCGTCTTCCAGGAACATCACAGGGGCACTTCTCCGGTCACGTGTTCACCATGTGCTCGCAAACTCCGAAGCTCTATGCGAAGCTTCTCGCGTCCCGTCAAACCAAAACAGTAGCGGCGCCATGCGTACTTGCCAGATTTTCTCCGGTCAAACAAAAACAACGAAAGCCAACCGGCGCTTGCTTCCAGCGTACATCGGCGTTGCGCTTGCGCCGTGGCCAGATCGTTTGCAGTTGAAGGTTGAAGCAAAAACGAAACCAACTGCATTGTCACGTGTTCACATCGAGGACACGCTTTTTATACCCATTTTAACTGTTTGGAACGAATAATTAGACCCATGACTTTATTTGTGGTGTCTAAGAAACTGTTATCAGGACCCCTAAACTAAATACAAACATGGGCGACATGAGGGAAGCCGCATTGCCATCGACCAGAAGATGGCGGCGAGCACGGTAAGCGCGGGTTTCGCCAACGTCCTGCGACATGGCGCAATTGCTTTTGGTGCATATCTGTCTCCGAGACATGTTTGTTTCCGCGGCATTTGTCTCGACGGTCCTTTCTAAGTGTGTCCCCAAGCATTCCGGTGCTTCGATAGCCGGCAATGCCGCGGTCGTCGCCGGGGGCGATGCGTGTTATCGAGGTTGGCTACACGGTTATGCGTGTATGACCGAACCGAAACACGTTTTTTACAACCTCGCATGATTTCTGAACGAATTATCCGTTACTCCTGGTGTAAATTTATGGTAATTTGTGTAAATAGCGTGTTTTTCACCCCAAATATCCGCCAAATACACGGGACTTGCTAGCAGTGTGCCTATGCAGTGATCCACGACATATTTAAGTTTCTAAGAGTTTGGGCAAGATAGGAACCGAAACGTTTGTAGGGATAAATCTTAATCACAATGGTAGCTCATCAAATACGAACACTTATACCCCTTTTTTATTATGCCTCGAATGCCCCAGACATGGGGTATTGGCTCTTCAATCGGTGACAAACTCAATGGCAATCTGGAATATTTTATCGGCTAACACAGTGTAGACATTTTTTTTCAAGCCGCTTTTTCGTATTCTAAGAACACACCAAAATGAATACGAAATATAAACGAATCACGTTAACAAATCGCCCAAAGATGGGATATTTATTTCCAAAAGAGAGCAATGGCTCGACCCGAGAGATGGCGGCAACACCCTGGCGCTTGGTCTCTGCGTTGCCCAGGACTCCGACGTGACTGCGAAAGCCAAAGGTTACTACGGCATCAAAATTTGACGCTAAGATCCCAAGAAACAAAGCGAGTGCTAGAATGGTGTCGAAAATGAGTGTACCGAACGAGGCTATTGGGACCTCCATGCTGGACTGAGAGGGGGTTGAAGTGTTTGCCTTGTGCATCCTGCAGGAAGAGCACAAGAGGTTAAAATAAAGCACGGGCTATATAATTTTCTAAACTAATTAAATCGCCATACGTTTCTTATATTAGAAAGTTTTAGTAGATTGTTTCGATACCTCCGATGCTGCCGATAGCGATACCTGATAACGATACAATGTACGAGCAAAGGCTCCGGCGTAGTATCGGGTGTCGTTATCGGAGTCATCCGAACGATCTACTAAAACTCTCTATTGTCAGCCAAGCATATTGCATCTGCCCGAAGGCCATTGGAGTCATTTTTATATTGTCTCGATTCATTAATTTTAATAAATAAAACTTTGCCACCTGGATAAAGAATGTTTAAATAATATATAAAAGCAGAAGAAATACATCAATAAAGAAGTTAATAATTTTTTTTTCTATTGACGTTACGTTTATTCATGTTGCGCTTGTGTTAGTTTGAAGTGCACATGTTAAATTATTTTCACGACGTCAAGAGAAGCACCTACACGCACACATTCTCCGCGCTGATCCGACCAGTGACTCGGAGAGAAGGGTATACCTCCCTCTGAGTGTGGGTCTAAAAAGGTAAGATGTCCAACTGGGTGCTACTGACATGCTATGCCATGAAACCGACCGCTACAATGTTTTAATGTGAAATAAGGATAATCCGTCCATTCCAACTTACATCAATTTTTTATCGCTGCGGCCGGATTTTTGTTGAGGCTAATTTTTTGGCCCCTTCCCGTAGCGCCTTTTACGTTGGAATTACGCTGGAATGGCGTTTTAGAGCTACATGTGTTAGTCTGAACCTCTCCGGGAATCTGCATGGTCGTCGTGGGCGAAATCGTCCGGTGACGTCATCTAGGTTATCAATCACATGATCGCTCCAAAGTTCTCTCACCGCCGCCGCTGAGCTTATAGTGAAAAATAATCTCGGTCGGTGCACCTGGATTTCAAACAAAGACCTCTCGATCGTTGCCACCTACAATCAGCTACTCTACCATCGACGGGACAAATGTCAGCGAATTAAAGTGGAACTGAAGCGGTCCTGTATCTCAGGAAAACGCTTAAATCGTTTTCCTTTAGCCTCTAGGATCACGAATATCCGGACAACTTCTCAATTTGGCGCACGTACGCGGCAGGAAATCATTTTCAAAGTACACCAATGTCCTTTCCGCAGCGTGACGTCATATGCAGAGTTGTCGAAATCTCCGCTCTCGCGCATCGTTAGCGCCTATCAAAGCTATGCGCGCCTACTCTCGCTATTTTCAAACAAGGTCCGAAAAATACGTCACGAGTGTTGTCAGCGAGGGGGCATATACCTGGCAAGCTTGGAATTGCACGCGCTGCCCACGAGCGACACGCCCTTGGCAGCCAAAGGATCTGGGTATCACATAACGACTGGTAGGACGGTTTTCGTGCTTTTTCGAGTTTAGTTACATCTTCGGATAAAACAAACCTGGAATTCAAATTAAAGGAATAAAAATACGCCAAAAATCCCCTCTAACATAATTTTTTTTGTAATTTTTTTACCTTTTTTTTTTAAGGCGGCGTTTCATTATATTTTTTTCTAACTTTAATGACGCCTCGGCGTGACGTGAGCCTCCAGCGTGCACGCGCAAGCCGAGCACGGCGGAAGGCAAACGACCGCGGCGCTGCAGTCCGGGCGTTCGGAGGGGACACCCTGTTGTTCATAGCTTGACAGTGACCCTAGGATGCAATATGAGGCGTTGGCTGCAGTCGACACCCGTCGACACCCCGTTGTTTCCCGTGCAGGCACACAACCATCCGAGCAGACGAACTTGCACTCCGTATTTGCTAGACCTCGAAATATCCGGCAGCGGGTCCGAAGAACGCGACCTTCTGTTACGGCGCGCTCAGGAGGTTCCTCCTAGGCGGAGTACGGACCAGGCACTAGAGTTGAATCTCTAGAGGGCAAGCGAAAATGGCGTGAAACCCTCACAATCGTAATCAGGAGGCGGCGCAGGAACGACAACGTTGCCACAATTATAGCGAAATACGCTAGCGCCAACCGTCGGCGTGACACACGTTTTATTTTGTGTTTGTATGATACACGATGTTTGTTTTCAATTCGAACAAATTCATAAAAACAAATTGTGAGAGGTACCCTCATACAGTTTCAGTAGGTGGGTTATAAGGCAAGGTGAACATAATATAAGTGGCTAATCTTCACGATAAGTGGCGATAAGTGGGATAATTAATGAAAAAAGAGCTAATTAAGTTTCTAAATCTTCAAAATAAACAGATTATTCCAATTAGAAACTTGCTCAGCGTTAATGAAAAGCAATTTAACAACATCTTGAAACACGAGAGAAGCACAGCGGTTCGCCAAAGTTACTACTCCTGCATCAGCGCAAAGTTAGCGGTGGGGGAGCGCGGGTGATAATCTAATCAATCGCATATACCAGTCGCTATAGCTTTGCGCCTGTTGCACAAGTGGTAACTTTTGTGCAAGCCCGCGCTTCACACGTGCTTCAATTTGTTCTCAAATTGACTGATTTAGTGGTTTTGAATGACGCTCAGAAACTTTCTAATTGGGAGCATCCTGTTATTATCATGCATTAAAAGTTAAATAAACGCAGCATTGAAAAATAAATTTTTAAATGACTTAAATGGGACACGTTTTAGAGCGCAGCTCTTAGGCGCCCGTTTCCGGCTTGAGCAGCGTCGGCGTCGCCGTCGGCGTAACCGCGACACTCCCCCCTCCCCCCCCCCCCCCCCCTCCCCCGAAGGCCTCGGGAGGACCTCGGGGTCCTTTAGGAGGACCTCGAGTACCTTCGGTGACCTCGGGGAAGGGGGGTAGGGGGGTCACGTGACCCGACTCCTCCTTGAAGTCACGTCGACCCCCGCCCCCCCCCCCCCTTTTCCGAGGTCACATGACCCCTCCCCCCCCCCGGTCAGTACCCTTCCCTACTCCTCCTCAAGAGCTGCGCTTTAATTCGGCGTTACAGGGAGTTGTAAACGGCTTTCACTTTTTTGGTTGTTCTTTCTTAATTTTCCTTAAAAAAAAAAATACTTTTCTGCAAAATTTATGACGTTAGGTGCGATTTAAGTTGAGTTCACCACCCGCTCTAGACCCCGCCCAGAAAAAAGCTGGCCCCGCCCATTACTACTTGGCTGTTCGGCTGAACACGTTCCCATGCCTAATATCTCCCTGTCGCAACGTCCCGTGCGTCTAGTCTGAAGTCTCAAAGGGTCTGCTAGACTTGCGGGCAGGTGCGGGGCAGCGTACGGCGTCGTCTGGTATTAGAACACACCCTACTATCACTATGGTTCATGGAACACGCCTCCGACTGGTGTGTTTACCTCGCGCAAAAGGATGGTCCCCCAATTTCTGCCTGATGACGTCATAAGAGTGCCATGCTGTCGCCGGTCGCAATCCTGGTGGTGACCCAATGGCGTTGGCTAATGCGGCAGACGCCTGTTACGCTGCAGGTCGCTCTCCAGTGTGACAGCCCACGGAAGTTTCGGCAGCCAGATTATGGGACGCCTTGACGGCAGCGACACTCGCGTTCGCTCGTGCTTTTCGCCAGTTTTTCTACAACCAACTTACAGGATCGTTACATCCGACAGCATGACACTCCGGCTTTGTGATGTCATTTTTCTGCACTTCGGGACCATTTTGATGCATGGAAACAATAGGACGCTAAACATACCTGTCGAATTACGTTCCAGGCACCGTACTGCCACCCCACGCCTTCTGCGCTGAAGCTCTGAACAAAGCGTGACGCCCTCATTTTGGGTAGTACAGGCTCACCTGACTAGGCCTCGCACTACTTATGGCAACTTTAATGAGCTTGTACGTTTCTGTGTAGTCCTGAAGAACGAAACAACACATTTGAACGTCCGCAATCGGCTAGGTTCATCGCCCGAAGAACTTCAGGGGTGTCAGATTCATGCCACCACCGCTAGGGTACGCGTTTCTTATACCTGCGAGGTTACGTCAGAACATCTGGTGTCCCGACACGTTCTTTGGTTCTTTTGCTTGTTTTTTTTTGCACTTTGGAAGCGTGAAACGGCGTCTCTTCGGTAACGCTCTTAGCGTAACCTGTGATTCGACGGCGTTCAAGTTTTTCTTGTTTCTTTGTGTTTTCCTCGTGATCTCACGTTCCGGCCCAGAGCAGGCAAGCTTCTACATGTGTGACAGTTTGAGACGCTCAAGTTTGTACTACACAAAAGAAGTTCAAACGAGTCTCTTTTCGCAGCGTCCCCTGGGCAACTCAAGAGGCCTATGGAGTGCCCGTAAGACGCGGACATGAAAGTGCCACGTCCGCGTCCGCCGTCGTTTGCGTTCGTCTTCTACTCTGCCCCGTCTATATCCCTCTGCGACGATCGCCCGACACGACCATGAAAAGGAGTTCCAGCATTCTATCACGCACGAGTCACGGTCTAATACAAGCGTATTTCAGCGTGTGTTGATGTGCGGTAAAAGGTGACCATAAAGAACCAAAAAAAGATAAACAAAATAAATATGCAGTTTTCTCAGCTTTGGCCACAGGAGTAACCGGACTTGCCCAGCTTCAAACTCTCCGTTCCTTTCAGCTTTTTCGTTATTTTTGCTTTCTTGCGTAGCGCCCGCGAGCGAGGAGGTGAGCGTTAGGACGAACAATTTACACGCGACCTAGAAATAGTTGCTTTAGCTAACCAGATGCGCTGCTCAAAATTAGAGAGCTAAGGGCCTTCCGAAGCAAAATTACCAAAACATACCCGGAAAATAATGATGCAAGGTGAACCCCCGATCTCTTCCAACAAAATGGCGTGCAAATTCTTACCTGTGTAGGTTACCTCTAAGTACCGAAACCATGGTTGCAATCATGGCGGTTGCACGACTCTCAGAGTAGCGGGGTCTCTTTTACAGGAACCGATACATTTATTCGGCGTAAAAACACGAAAACGAAGAAATCAAGCCAGATCAAGCAGAATAGTTCACGTGTAACCCTAGGTTTACGCCAGTCCCGCTTCAAAAAAACAAAGCACCCGCACAGCGCTTCCAAGTTCCCAATCCGTGCACTTGGTATAGGTGTTTGCTGCAAACAACGTCGGTTCAGTATATCTTCTGCTAAACACCTTGGTGGACACGAAACCACTCGCACTCCTAAAAACGGGTGAGGTCAACGATCTACGCAGTGTGTCGAACGCTCACCGCAAAGGCCGGCAGCCATGTTTGTTATCGCTTGAAACCAAAGCGGAAAAGTGGATCTGGTGATATGTTTGAAAACAATTTTGACTCTATTTATATAGTTTGTTTCAGAAACACAAACCAGACATGATGAATAAAAGACTTCCGCGGCATGGAGGAACACTTTAACAAAAATTAAACACGTCAATCATCTATCTAACCAATAAGAGCCGAGAAAGGGAGCCAACGTTACTAGAACCCTTCAGATTGGAAACTCACCGTTGAAACGAGGGCCGCTGGCGTCTACCGAGACCAAGCTAAATACGACAAGAGCAACACTCTTTATCATTTGTCTTTACTGTGGTCACCTTGAGCTTTTAGAAAGCATGTTTTTGCGTAACAACCAACGGAAAAAACTCTTTTTGTAGTAACTTTTATTGTAGTTTAGCACAAAATGAAGGGCGCGTGATGTTTTTTAAGACATTTAGCTTGCAAGGTTTTGTATCACAATTAATACTGTTTCTATACAACCATGCCTGAGCGGCGATTTCAGGTAGCGCGTCCCGACCTAGGTGCATCTTAACTTCGGTAGTCAATCGCGGCGCGTCCGCCTGAGGGACGGGGTGGCCCCCCTGAAACCCCATTCACAGTATCTGTTTCGGCGCCAAAATGGCCGATTAAAGCCAAAATGAAAGTCACGTGCAGTTCCTCGAGTGGCCGCTGTGGGAGAAATGGTGGCGTTGTGATCACCATTAGCTCGGTTCTCGAGTACGCTTCGGTGCCACTTTTTCAGAGCAGTCTTTGCGGCAGTTTCCCAACTGAGTGGTTTAGAAACATTGAATGGAGCGTACCTAGCGCGTCTTGTGCGGCACCTGAAGTGGGCTACCTCGATTTAAATGTGATCGAACGACGTAAACAAAGAAATGAAAAAAAAAACATTTCTTCGTGGAAAAAATGAAACTAAGAGTATATGTTTAACACAAACATTTTGAATATATATATATATATATATATATATATATATATATATATATATATCCTATTTCACTGTTCCTTTAGGTAAGAGATTTTAGGTAATTATCTGAATTATCATGAGGATTAGCCACCTATGTTATGTCCCTTTTGCTCTAAAACGCGCCGGCGCCAACCACATTAGTGTAGTGTTTACGGATATTTTACTAAATATTTTTGAATTAAAATTAAACAATTTGTATTAAAACACCAGCAATCATTCTGCTGCTTAGAACGATCTTCCAATTAACATAGGTTGTATTTAGGGAAGGGAAAACAATTTAGTTGGTTTACATTTGCAATTTCGCCATTATAATCAAGTGGAAAGAGTTGTTTTACTCTACCACCTACTGGCTAACGAGTCATTCAAAGAATTGATGATGCATGCTATAGTATGCTGTATTATATGCATGAAACTAAAAGCTAGCGGCTCTATTTACAAAAATCTTGCTTTTTCTCGAGCAAATTGACATTAGGGAGTTTTCGTAGATGGTTTTCGCTATTTCGAAACGCTTTCCGCAACCCGCTACGACACCAGGAACTCTACAGTCAAGGCCATTGGTGCGGAGGAGCAGTAGCGGTTTCTTCGTTGCGGAGCGCTTCGCGGAGTGGAAAACGAGGTCGACGAAAACTACCTACTTATCTTCACTTAGATCACCATATTCGTGAATATGAACGGCATGCTTTACCTGTGAAAGGCCGGAGACATTAAAATGCACGGTGATGTTCGACTCCTGCAACGCGTTGAAAATTAAGAAACTACATTACGGAAGTCGGGGACGAAAAAATAGTGCAAGGTGTGAGGAGTATTGTAAACGAACGTAGCGTAAAGAAAAGGAACGTATACTCACAGTGGACTGCAGCTCAAAACGGACCACTCCAGGAATGTTTCTAGAGTCGAAGGCGCATTTGGCAGCGTCCCCATACTTTTTCGCGCTAGAGGTAACCAAAAAGCTTCCACATAATGCCAGAATAAAGGTCCAAGCAAAGGGTGCTAAGCCAAAAACAAAACACGTCTCGGTTCAATTGCCTGTAGCCAAGAGCCATTGACTAGGCTACGCTTCTGAGTGAACTACATTTAATCCACCTTCCTGCCCAAATGATTGCTGCCATTTAACTGAAGCTTTATCTAATATTCCAGAATATGGGTGTTTGTCTTCCAGAAATGATTAAATAGTTGGCTACAGAGTAAGACGAAACCGCTTGGGCTGTATGCGACCATATATCTGTAACTAAGGAAGTCGCATCTTTGAGTCATAACGATCAATTTTAAATTACTTAGTGACTCTTGCTTACCCCTGACAAAATCAGCAAAACCGAGAAATTATCTCAGACTAAAAAAGTCTCGCATGCTGACTTTAATAACCGTCTGACACAAAAATATTCTAGAGAGTTTTTTTTTTTGTTTTGCTTGTTTCATTTATGCACTTTCACCCATCTCTTTTGAAGCTCACAGTATTGCGCCCAACTTACTGTTTCTTCTAAACAGGCGTTGTCTATTGAACGCAAAAGCGAACGACCACAAGGTCGCTTTAGGGCGAATGGAGCTTTACAGCTTCTGTAGTTTAGCGTGGCAGGTCTTAAAGACAAAAGAGTGCTGTTCAAGCCTTGAAACTTGGTTAAACCACGGAACTGGTTATACGCTAAACAGCCATACAAAGTCTACAGTTTTTATACCTTGGCAACACAAACACGCCATGTTTCAACCGTCTTCATTGTTATTTTTTGCGGAATGCAAGTGTTGTGTACATGTTTATGTGTGCTTTTTTTCTGGAGCTTTAACACCCTGATGTCTTTTTTTTATCAAAGCTACTTACAGTTTATTCATACCTCTTAAATAAACGGAAAAAAGTGCGAAGTTATTGAAAAAGAAAGACTATTCCTTGATAAATGTGTATACTTGAGTCATTTAAAAAGACAACAAAACGTTTTGGGGTTTAAAAAAAGTCTTCGACATGCGTGCTTTTCATATTTAAATGACGAGGATAAACCCGTGAAAACAAAGTTTCGGCGAAACATAGTCTTCACTTTACTATCCTCCCAGTCTCAACAATACTTGACGTATAAATAAAACGCAGACTTTTTGCGGTATGTATGAAGTGCGAAGAAGCCAAATATTGAACAAAGTTTACCTTCCAGGACGTGGGGAAGCTGTTACTGACCTTCAAATTATTCCACGTCTGGTAGAAACACGACGCATACCAATGGTCTCGAACATAAACTTCAACGAAATTGTGGCCAGAGGAGTAATACATTTTTTCACAAATTGGAGCAGGACATTGTTGCCTTGGAAGACCGTTGGAAGAGGACATTGTCGAAATTAAAGCGCAAAGCGGCCATTTGACGCCAAACGATCCAGTTCCTAAATCAACCATCACGGACTTGGTTAAAAAAAAATTGTAGGCATTTAAGGCGACGTAAAACTGCCTTTCCCAATATAGTTTTTCAGTAAACATTTTTTGTTCTTTTGGTGACGCCTTGATACCACGAACAACTGGCTTCAAGGGCTGTAGACGGCATTTGTTTTCCTTGTAGTTTTGAAACTAGGCTGTAAAATAACACTGTTTTTAGTTACAAAATAGGTCCCTGTAAATGCCTATATAGTTACTTGCATGTAATTTCAACTTTTCTTTGCAATTCTGTGGCACTAAAGTTGCCCAAAATGCCGATATTAACCTTTTTTTACAAAAAACAGCTAGATTTTCCAGCATAAAGCTAATTTGTATTAACGGCACTTGAATGGAAGTTCATTATAAAAATAGGTTCGTATATTATTTCTTGCGGTGGTTTCTAGGAAAAAATCGGCAATCTTGAAAACAGCGTAAAACGAGCAACTTTCACTTAAGAATAACGGTGTGAAGTGGTCGGTCTTAATACTATTGTGGATGGCAATACGTAACTTAAAACAAAGCCATCAAATAGGAAATGTTAGAAAAAGGGGTTATTTTTAAAACACGAAAAATCAATTTTTGAAGTTCGGTTGCCGCACCCTCGCGTCCATGTCTAGAGACGTCGAACACTCTTCAAAAAAAAGGGTACTGTTGTACCCTCTTGAGGGGGTAACTGACTTGCACACAGGGCGACCCCTTTTGGAGGTAACGTTATCCCCTGCAACGAGGGTGCAAACTTACCCCCTGGGTTTGGGTGTAACATTGCTTCCTTTTGGAGATAACCTTAATTCCTTTTGGTGTTAAAAGTGCATCCTTTCAGGGTCAGCCTTTACCTCCTATAGGGAGGAATTTCAACCCTTTTGGGAGGTAAGACGACATAATTGGGGGCGCTGCTTTTACCTCTTTTTGGAGGGAACTATGATCCACTTTGGGGTTAAAAGTACATGATGAGGAAAACAGCTCCGAAAACGCGGACTACGAAGAACAAACACGACAGGACACTGCTGTCCTGTCGTGTTTGTTCTTCGTAGTCCGCGGTTTCGGAGCTGTTTTCCCCAACACGTATAACAGCAAACGACTGGCCCAGTTCACCACCTTATTACAGGTTAAATGTGCACTTGATGGAATCACTTTTACCCCCTAAAGAAAGGTACTATGGCCCTTTGTGGGTGTGATAGTACATGCTTCAAGGGTGGGCCTTATAATATATGAAGACGGCCTAGTTCTGAAAGTAAATGACAACGTTTTATTGTGGCTGTCACAAACAAAATGGCATAAAAATCAATGGCATGACTACACATCTTATAAAAGTTCTAAAATGAAACCACTAAGCACAATAAAGGCATCTGGAGCAACACTTTCGGGGCTCTAGTTCGCGACAGTCAATAAAATTATCACAAAAAGTACATAAACAATCAGTGTCTACCCGGAAAATAACAGTGAATGCTTGGAACACTGCTTGGAATAACAAAGCTTCACCGGATTGAACTCAAATGACTGAGTCTTGTACAAACCAGAATCAAAATGCACGCACTGTGGTATAAAAGATAGTCTATCACACGTATAGCAAACAGCAATACAAACCAAGACACGGCTAGCAATGACTAGTACGTTGAAACTCAAGGAGAGCAGTACACTATGCCCGTCCTACCCACAGTAGTGGAATGAACGCTGGAGTAGAGGAAAGCAGACTCCGGGATTTGCTCTTCTAATGTGGAAAGAAGAAAGGGCTCGTATCTCCTGCTGCTAATGAGCTGCAACAAACTATCGTGAGGGCCAGAGGGATCTAACCCACTTCAAATGAATCGCGAAAATTGGTTTTGACCATCTTGTATTTAAACCTTGTAAGCACAAATCACTGTAAACATGGAACCACAACCCTCGAATGCTTTCCGGCACCAAGTATGAAGTCGACTGAAATGAATTAAGTATGCCGATGCTGCACAAAGCAAAAAGCTGTGATTTCGGAAATTACAAACATCTGACTATACAGCAATATCATTGACCTCCTGCAACTCTCAGAATCAACCATCCTGCCTTGGGTGAGACAAAAAAAAAAGCATTAAACAAACGACATAAAAAAAAATTCTAAACCGGCATAAAAAGGCATTAAAAATACTTTTTGTCATTTCTTTTAGATTTGAAAGCAATGTGTTGCACGTGACTCCACATTTGAGTATTCCAGATCAATGAAGTACTCTAGTGCAATGAATTTGCGCCTAAACTGGTGATGGTACTCGTAGTTAAAGATGAAGTAGAGGCAGAATGCAACAAGGACTGCCTCAGCAGGCGACGCAGCTTCGAGGTCTCCCTCCACTGCCACATAGCTGGGCGCCTCAGGATTAATTAGGCTTGAGCTGACAGCCACTGGGTAGATTGCACTGCCTGCCTGGAACCAAAAAAATGTGGAAATCATGTGATATGAAGTTGAAACATATATCATCCCCTATTTAAAGAAGCTGGGAAGAATTAGATTTTTCTAAGCCGCATTTGGAGCAGTTGATGGGCCACTGATTCCAGCATTATAAAGCATCAGCCAAACTTACGAGCGGTGACCAGTTTAACTGTTGACTAACCACCACTGGTTAAAATTATCACATGGCGGATGGTAATCGTAGATTAGTAAGCACTTTGTATTCACCGGTGATGTTTAAATTTGTCACCCCGATTTACTTAGGTGACTAACAAATCTTAGTCAAAGGAATACAACTACTGTAGCAGTTTAGTATATACAAGTGCTGATTGTTGGGCGAGTTGGTATTGTACACGAAAAAACATGATTGCGCTTTAAGACAAGGACAGAGGAAGAACATACGCCACAGAGCGCTACACCACATTAGCTACTCAGCACCACAGCAGACCCCCATGATCGCCAACCCTAACTGCCGAACTTCGGCAAATATGCAAATATTTTAGCCGAAGTGCTCTGCTAGGTTAAAATGAATGTATGTTTTATTTAGACATGATAATGACACAAGGACGAAACACAGAAAAAGACACACTCAAGCGCCTTGTGTGTCTTACTCTAATGTATTTACTCGAAGTATACACTCAATTTACTCTGGAAAATCAACGAACACCACACACACAAAGAAAAGATAAAAATCAAGAACCTCATTACAAGTGCCCAAACGCGAACAAGAACATCAAAATAATATATCTGACTACGCTCACCTGCAGTTGCGTCCAAGGTAGCAGGCATCCAGTACTCTCGACCAAATCACCCTTCAACGTTGGCGGAATAGGAAAGAAATATATTCAATCAACTTCAAATAATGCAAACTTGAGCCATCTGACTCGTCTACTGAATGATCAGCCTTTAAAAATGCCTGATCACATGCAAAAAAAAAGCCAAGACAACAATATATTTGCTAGTCTCTCTGCCGGCAATAACTTAATGACCTCATTCAGTAATATACTACTATTAATGTTCGTGAAGAACACGATTAATTTCTAACTGCCGAATGTCGAACTTCGGCAAATATGTAAATTTTTTGCCGAAGTAATTTGCCAGATTAAAATTTAAAATTGAATGTATGTTTTATTTAGACATGAGAAGAACAGCACACAACAACGAAAACACAAAAAAAAGAACACCGAAAAAGACACACTCAAGCGCCTTGTGTGTCTTACTCTAATTTATTTACTCGAAGTATACCCTCAATTTTTCTCGGAAATACACAAACAGCGCAGACACAAAATCAACATAAAAATCAAGAGCCCCATTAAAAGTTCAAAAATGGGAACGAGAAAATCGAAATAAAATATCGGACTACGCTTACCTGCAGTAAACACTGTTAAGAACTGTCACGAGATGAGTCCAAGGTAGCAGGCATCCAGCACCCTCGACGAAATAACCCTATAACGTTGCCGCAGGACGAAAGAAATATATTCAATCAACTTCGAATAATGCAAACTTGAGTTTTATCTAACTCGCCTACTGAATTATTAGAGTTTTAGAAATGCCTGGTCACACGCAAAGAAAATGTCAAGACAATATAACTGCTAGTCTCGCTGCCGGTAACAACTTCATGGCCTTACTCCCTAGTATACTACTATTAACGTTCGTGAAGGGCACGAATAATTAGCTCAGACATTTATGTTCGGTATATCAAGGTAACGTGACATATTACCAAACTATTTATTATCCTCATTAAACTAAAAAAAAACAAAGAAAAAACAACGTTGATATTAAAAATCAGTGTTTAACACTGACTTTTACAAATATCAACGACGTTGAGAATTAACCGAGCCGATTGGCCGGTGCCGCCAATGAATGCCTGATCGACTACTGCTCTGCGAAAAACAAAAAAGAGAATGAGATTTTCAAAAATTTGATCAGATCCTGAATTTAACGTCTGACGCGACACACCAACGGCCCTAAGAAGAGAAAACCTCCTGCCCCCGCACGCCTTAAACGTAGGCGACCCCCGATTCAAAAGGCGTGTTGTCGCCCGGCTCCAGGCTGGACGGGCCGCCGCTCTCCCCCTTCCTCCACCCGCACATACATACACCGGGAAAAGCGCCTATCTACGCCACTGGTTAACGTATGTCAACCTTCTGAATATGCGCTAGTGCAAGCGCCAGTCATTCCTATTCTATCTCGTTATGAACTTCGATAGTCTAAACCGTGTCTGCGTTCGCACCACACACTAATTTTATCGAACGCTCGACGCCTTCAAACGTGCCAAGATGTCCGCCTACACTTTGTCTAAGGAAGACGGGGGTCGCCTTCCCGGTGCGGTTATAACCGACGCCAACTGCCGCCCGCGCAGAACATTTCCTTACCTGCATATGGTGCACACGACTTTGATCTTCGACTGAAGTCAATGCAGCGCTCTCGGTGACTTCGTAAGAAGAGGCTGGGCCGAACAGAACAATAAAGAACGTTCCTGCGCTGGGACGCCTCCGTCGAACGTTCGTGAACGCCGAGATGGCCGGGAGCGTCGGCGGGGAAGGCGCTCGGCACCGGGATCCGGGCGGGCGCTCTCCTACGCATGCGCGAAGAATGACGTGTCATACGAGGAGACCAATGAGGGAACTCGTTTGCGCCTTCCCGCAGCCAATTGCAGCGCCCAGGCTTTGGCAGTGCCCAAACAGGTAGAAAGGTAATACTTACCTCGCTGGTACACCTTCGAGCCGAGCTTGGCAGTGCCCAAACAGGTAGGGAGGTAATACTTACCTCGTTGGTACCCCTTCGCGGCGAGCTTCACCTCATAGCAACGCATTCTTGGTGTCTGCTGCGCCTGAGGAGGTAACAAGCGCAGTGCTTCCCCCCCTGGCCGGGAGGAGGGTGGTAAAGGTGGTCTGTTACCTCCTTTTGGTCCCTTTTATTCTAAGAGTGAACAGCGGCGTATTGCAGCGGCCGACGCCGCGCGAGGTAGCAAAGCAGACGAGTTCGCTACGCAATCGCGCAAAGCAGACGGGTTCGCTAAATAGGCATGCCAAGCAGACGGCAGAAACAAAAAAAGTGGTTGTGACATCGTCTGCTAATCGTACAGCGGCGTGAGTTCACATGCTATGGGTGGAAACTGAACAAACGTTTCCCCATAAAACCGAATAACGCAGGTAATCTGGCTTCCACGGATCATGCCAGGGAATCTCAAGGTAGGCATTAGACAATATTTTAGAGCGCAGCTCTTAGGCGCCCGTTTCCGGCTTGAGCGGCGTCGCCGTCGCCGTTGGCGTCGCCGTCGGCGTCGCCGTCAGCGTAACCGCGCGGTGCATTATGGGTAAATTTCCCCACTAAATCTAGCGGAAAATTTCCCGCTAAATCTAGCGGAAAAATTTCCCCGCTAAATAGCGGAAAAATTTCCTCGCTAAATCTAGCGGAAAATATTTCCCCGCTAAATCTAGCGGAAAAAATTTCCCCGCTAAATCTAGCGGAAAAAATTTCCCCGCTAAATCTAGCGGAAAAAATTTCCCCGCTAAATCTAGCGGAAAAATTTCCGCGCTAAATCTAGCGGAAAACTTTCCTCGCTAAATCTAGTGGAAAAAATTTCCCCGCTAAATCTAGCGGAAAAATTTCCCCGCTAAATCTAGCGGAAAAAATTTAAAATTTTGGTCACGTGACCCGGGGGGTCACGTGACCTGGGGAGTCACGTGACACCCGAGGTCACGTGACCCCCTTCCGAGGTCACGTGACCTCTGAGGGGGCACGTTTTTGCCCCCACGTTACCCCACCAAGGTCACGTGCCCTCGGGGGGGGGGGGGGTCACGTGACCCCCCCCCCCCCCCCCGAGAACACGTGGCCCTCAGTACCCTCCCCTCCTCCTCCTCAATAGCTGCGCTCCAATTCGGCGTTACAGGGAGTGGTAAACGACTTTCACTTTTTACTAGTTATTGCTTTTGAAGATTCTAAAAGCGAGGTTTTACCCTTGTACTTGTTAGAGTAATACAAGAAACGCGGATTAAAGTGGGTTCTTTGAGTGCTCTGAGCAAACAATACACCCTTTTTCAGAAGACCATCTTGTGCCGTGTTAATTGGGGCCAAAAGGGCGCCTCTTGGTACAGTCTTCTGCACCAAGAGTACTAGTCAGCACATTCTGACACCAACACCGACAAAGTTGACAGTCCGACATTGTTCTTATTTCCGTTGATGTAAACTTAAATAATCCAAATAAATCTGTCGTATTGAGCGCTTGACCGTTCGCGAATGCCGACCACAGCGACGTGTTTGTTTGAACCGTCGCCATTATACCTATTTGCTGTTTACACACATAAACAAGGCGCTCGCGTCCCGAGCGACTTCCGGTCGCTCCCTCTTTGCAAGCCTGTCGAGCTTGTTTATGTCACCAGTCCTAGAAAGGATGAATGCTACACGGACAACAAAGTTTGAGATTTAACGAGGGCATCAGCTGTACAATTTAACTCCTTTCAGGAGGCAAGTTGGTTTATAAAAATATTCGTCTTTCTGTACGTGCGACAACCTTGCTGGAGCTCTTCGCCTGTAGAGACGCGAAGGCACGAACCCTCGCATGCACGGCCGTTTGCCTCCTGTGAAATCAAGTTATGGCGGCTAATGCATGCGCCGAACACTTAAGGTCTGTTCACACGATGCATCTTTTAGGCGCGCAACAGTTTCGCGACAGTCAGGTTTCGCGAAATGTGCTCGTTCACACGTACCACTTCACGTGCAACAACAACACATACCGATGCACCGTTTTGAGTGAGCTCCGAATCAGATCGCTATTTATCTGGGGACCTGCTTTGCTTATTTTATGCAGTCAATTCACTTTAATTTTTTTACTCACATAATTCACTACTTGGAGCGATCTCGCGTGTGCGCTAAGTCGATTGAGGCGGCAACCTTTACGTGCAGGACATGAGCCGGCGCCGAGCCCGTACGCAGCCAATTCATTGCCAAAGCTCCTATCAATGCACATGGTGTTCACAGAAACGCTACGTGCCCAATCTGGTTACTTCTCGGCGCCTATGTCTGCCCCGAGTTTACTGTGCCAACTGCTTCAGAGAGCGCACATGGTTTCACGTTCGCTTGTAAACAAAGCAAACTTGGTCGACATCTTGTGAACCCTGAGATGGGGAACGATAAAAAAACAGACGAACACAACAAAATCTCAAACCAAGGCTCGTTGAGAAGGTGGTGGAAGGTTTGACACAAAAGAAGAAGAAGGGCATTCAGTTTACTCGATGGTCTCTTATCCAGCGGTATCGTCGCGACAACAACGCTATGAGCACTATTCTAATCTCGCCAACTCCCGCTAATTGTCTTCGTCCATCGCTGGATTTTTTTCCGATATGCTACTCTCTTTTCCTTCAGTGGTGCTTGACGTGCTTGCGAAGCGCCGGCAGTATCCATCGTTCGTGGTTTCGGTTTTGTTTTCGGATTTGGCTCCGCTATACAACACCGGCAGTGAAGTGGTCTTCTGAAACAGCTCGCTCCCCCCTCAAAGGCCACGTGAGAGCGTTTCTGAGCGGCCATTGGCGGCGCCCTCAGAGTGATTGACAGAACTCGGCAAAGTTTCAGCAAAAGCTCGCTCCAGACGCGAGGTGTGCGCGCAACTTCTTTTAGATGCGCGCGTTCTTTTCGGACTCGTTCTGACGGCGCAACCATTTCGCGAAACTACATTTCGCGATTCTAGATGCGCGAGATAAATGCATCGTATGAACGGGCCTTTAGAGAGGTTGGCCTATTCGGGGATGCGAGGCTAAGCGTGCTAGCGCACACCAGCTCAGAGCTGGTGTGCAGAATCATAATGAGCATCGTACAGGCGTGCGGTTGTGTATCCCTATTGCGTGATGCACGTTAAAATATTCAGGCTAGCAGCCGCACTGCACAAGCTAAATTGCTCATCTCAGTACAACGGGTAATAATGTCGCCATGTTCTGGCAGACTAAACTCCTGCTGTATTGAGAACTAAAAACTATTTTTTTTTCACCCAATTCTACACATTGGTTAAGAGGGAAGAAGTAAATAAACCTAAATCGGAATCAACCTGAACATAAATGTGACGTTCAGGCTGAGACAGCAGAATACATTTCTTGCAAGTGTCGCCATTACTGGGTACCTACTGTTATCTCAACTTCCTCGTTTTTTTTTTTTTTTTTTTTTTTTTTTTTTTTACCTACAATTTTTGCGGTCTGCAGCTAACACGTCGAGCCGAACGCTCGCGACGCATAAAATACTGCAATTGCCACCAATGACGTCACATGCAAGCTATGTATAATAACGATGGATCAGAGTACGCAAGAAATGAAACATTACACCGCTCATAATTCCGAACTTTTCTACGAAATACTTTGTCTCTGTTGAACCGAGTTTCTTGACATAGTCGCGGCATATAGGTTAAAGCAGCACTCCTAGTGTCGGCGTTCATTCTTGGGTGATTTCAGATAAGATCGACCAAAGGGTGGCTGGTCGACATTTTTAAATCAACTGATGTTTTTATATGACATTGTCTAGTGTCTGGTATAAACGAATCCACACTTAGTTTTGACCAGAAAAAAAATTTGGAGACAAGAAAAATCGTAAGGCAGGGAAAGGTGTACAGTTGCAATAACGCGCACTGATGGAGGGGCCAAGTTTGAAAGTGAATAATTAAAACAATAAAATAAGGAGAATTTTAAAACTTTTTGCAAACAAACTATGGGTACAACTTGCTTGTAATATAAAGTAATAATATTTATTAAAAATATATTTAGTTTTCTAAAAATTTCCAAACATGCCTGCTCGAACGACAAATGGCAAACTTTGGAAATCTGTATCTCATGAAATAATTTAATCATTATTACATAACTTGCAGACATTATTTTACTAATATATGGCTATTATTGAAAAATAAATAAGGTATCGGAGTGACACAATAGTTACAATATATTTAGGCAAACATGGGAAAAAAATCAAACAAAGAAAAATTCCAATGCGAATAAAAAAAAAAAACACCACCTTCGATTTTTTTTAAATTTGGGTACCCTGTTATACTCTATTTCGGCATTCATTTCTATTAAAAACATGTTGCATCATTGCACTGTGAAAGAAGAAACAACTCCCCAAAGTAGGGTCCTTTTTCAAAGCCTACACTTAGCAGTGTCCTATACAAGAAGTGACTCTGAGTTCCAGTTTCATGAAACTTGCACAAGTCTTTTATATACATTTATTCAGATGAGGTCATTGATAAAAAGAGCGATCGGTCACACAGTAAAAGGGAGGAGAAACTATATACAGCATTTTACATAAGCGTACAAAGTGGTATCATATTAGAGACTAATGATTTGAGAAAAGATGATGCAGTGTGAAGTTGTACCTTCCGGTATATTTTACATCTAGAGTAAAATAAATAACTTTACTTCCACACACAAAAACAAAGATATAATAGTAAGATATTTAGGTTGGCTATGTATTTACGATTACAAACAATTTCAGGTGACGGATGCCATAGTGCCTAACTGGAGCAGCTTCGATGCTCTCGGTGTATGAATGAATCGTGGCAAGCCGATATATTTTATCCTGCTCGAGGATAACATTTTGGGATTTTTTTTATAGTGATCAGATAAAAATTATTAGTAACCACCAACAGAAACAGTAGGTTAAATACCCCATGAAGAAAAATGTGATAAATAAGATGTCTCTGCATTCAAAATGAGCAGTCCTTGGGAAATCAAATTCGGCACTTTACGCTAAGGTTTTCCTCGCTCTACCCATTTAATAAAGTTGCTTCCAAGCAGATCCGACTGTCCGTATAAGCAATAATATAAGCAATAGAAGCGCTCAAAGGCGCCCAACATATATTTGCTTCAATAAAAAGCTCGTTGACTTTCTAAACAGCTAAATTATTGTGAATCACATGTTTGCAAAATATAAACTTGAATAGTTCCAAATAGGTTCGTTACTTTTAGACGTTAATGTGAGTTTTTCACCAACATTTATTTAATACACTAGAACTGCTGTCCCGAACGCCAACTAAGTTATGGCATCACAAAATTTTTATTTTCAACCCACCAAGTTCGTACTTGACTTCATTGTGTTTTTTTTTTATCAAATGAAGCAGTTTTTTTTGTAAATTACAGGATGTGCAAATTTACTTCTAGTGCTTACCTACCTTTGGCACAAGCGTTCCGCTGAAAAAAAATGATTGACGTTTACAGCCCTCTGTTATGCCGAATTAGAGCGCCACTGTTGACGAAGAGGTGGGGAGGATACGGAAGTGGGGGCATGCCCCCTTCCCATCCGTACTCACCCCTCCTTCTCTCCTGCTCCCCTCCCATATAGCGGGAAAGTTTTGCATAACTTCCCGCTGAATATAGCGGAACGAATTCCCCTCTATATTTAGCAGGAAAATGTTTCCGCTGAATTTAGCGGGGGAATTGTTTCCGCCAAATTTGGCCAAAAAAGTTTTCCACTAAATTTAGCGGAAAATGCACCGTAAATTTAGCGGGAAAATCTTTAGGCTAAAATTAGCGGGGAATTCGCTCTGTTATATTTAGCGGGGAAATTTTCCCGCTAGACGTACCGGAAAAATGTTTCCGCTAAATTCAGCGGGCAAATTTTGGAAATATTTAGTGGGGAAAGTTTTCCGCTAAATATAGCGCAGAATTTGTTTTCGCTCTATTAAGCGGGAAAATTTTGGCGCTAAATTTAGCGGGTGAAAGTTTCCGCTGAATTATGCGGATAATTTTTCTGCTAAATTTAGCGGGAAATATTTTCCGCAATTTTAGCGTAGAAATTTTTTTCCCCTTAACTTAGGGCATTTTTCAACTAAAATTAGCGGTGTAATTTTCCCGCTATATTTAGCGGTGAAATATTTCTGCTAAATTTAGCGGGAAAATCTTTTTTTCTAAAATTAGCAGGAACATTTTTCTGCTAAATTTAGCGGAGAAATTTTTCCGCCTAATTTAGCGCCGCGTGACGTCACACGTGAAGTCACTAATGACCCCCCGACGTCACTCGTGAGGTCATCATGGGAAACGTCCCATAATGCAACGCGCGGTTACGCCAACGCCGACGGCGACGCCGCTCAAGCCGGAAACGGGCGCCCAAGAGCTGCGCTCTAAAACATGAGATAGATAGATCGTTAAATAAGTGCTGCGTTTGTTCCACTCTTAAACTGTTTTATTTCATAATTTATGCAGCTGGCTGCCCAATCTCTAGCAAACCCACAAACACGTCCGTAGTTTTTAAAGTTAATGTCCCATTCTGAAAAGTATACGACACTCACATCCGTTTTATATTATTTTATGTTTCCTCTTTGACGGGTTAGTCGACCCCTGAAGCCCTCGAGTGGTATTTCTATTCGTGTAGGTTTACACGTAATTTTAGCACTTTGGGCGAAATATTCGCGTTGGGTTTGTAGTTTTTTTTAGTAGGGTACATTCTATACCTGTGGGCGGTCCTCTGTGACCTTTTCAGGGCAACTCTTAACAAATGACTGTTTGCACATCGTGTTTTAAAAAAATATCCTCAAGACATCTTATAAAGGCAAACCAACCTTTGGTAATTTTTTAACGTATGAAGAAGGAATATTTTCTGGTGGGGCTACAAGTGCTTCAAAATTAATATAATTCGCCATTCCTTTATTTAATCATATCTAAGTGTAACTGTCCCCTTGTGTTAGCTAAGGGCCCAAAACATTAATTACTGCTGCCTAATTTTTATCAGTATACGTCAAATATAGTGAAAGCCCGAATTAATATACGAACCCTCTTTGACTGTTTGCTGATTACCTCGTCTTCCTTGAGATTTAAGACTTTTTTATGAGAAATATACAAACCACCGTATTTATTAAGGAGCTGCGCCTTTTTACACTTTGTGGGGTTACAAGACAGCTTACTATTGTTTACCCAAATGCTCTTCTTTAGCTTTAACCCCTGTGGTCAAACTTATAAACTGCGTATTTTATATCTTTTATAGGATTTTTGCTTCCTTCTAAAGCAATTCCGCGATAATCCGTGGTAGCAACATTTAGAAACCGAAGTGTTCTTGGAACAAAAACAGAGATCTCGCTCTAACGATCTCCGTCGTATGGCTCAGACACCCAAGTGATAAAGATTTTAAAGGGAGGACTCCAATAAAATAACAAAGTTGTAGAGCACCAATAAGCAAGTAAATGCCTTTTCATCGTTCTTCGAGGTTTTGAAGTTGCTATTAGACCTAGCTGGTTGAAGTGCATACGGAAATTGAACACCACAGCTCAAAGTTACGACCTTAGTCGCAGAGCATGAGTGTTAACATATTCGTAAATATTAAAACAATGTATAGTGTAAACTAGAAAAAAAAAAGCTTTTTACTCAAAATGTATATAAGTCTGAAATATTCATGACTTATAGGTGCCAGAGAGGCAGCAACAGTCTGTTGAGAGGTCGGCCTCTCTACGTTTTTTTTTTGTTTTTTCTTTTTAAATTATACTTTAATTTTTTTCCTATAGAATAAGGTTGGTTGGGTTGGTTGGGGTTTTATGGCGCAAAAGCATCTTAGGCTATGATGCGCCATGTACATACACTATTGCAGATAGGGTTTCGAAGAGGATAGAACTTTAGTAGTTGATGATAGGTTAAAACTATGTGTATGACCTGTAAGTAGTTATGGGCATGAAGTTGGGTGTAAAATCATAGTCGGTGTAAAAGGCCGATAGCTTTCAAGAAGCTAAAAATGCTGTGATGCGGAACTAATGGTTCGTTGCCAAGCAAAATAGGGAGGTTTAAAGGCGTACGTTCTTTATATAGCTGAGAAAAATGTTTCCGTCGGTCTAGGTCATAAGCAGGGTATTCTAATAATATGTGTGCGACAGTTAAAGGATTATTGCAGTGCTCGCACTCTGGGGCTTCCTCCCTGCGCAGAAGGTGGCCATGGGTGAGGTGCGTATGCCCCATTCTTAGCCGACACAGGACAACCTCATAAAAGCGTTCACGGTGTCTTGCACTCTCCCACTCACTGAGCAGTGGCTTTACAGTATGCAGCTTGTTATTTACTTCTTCATCCCATTCTTGCTGCCACTTCTCTCTTATACGATGCCTTAAAAGTCTGTGATAGTCTTTATATGGAATGTCATGCAGTTCGACTTCTTTGTCACCAGCAGAACTGGCTGCAAGGTCTGCTCCCTCATTACCCGGTATACCAACATGGCTAGGGACCCAGCAAAAGACTATTTTAATGTTCCTTTTGGAAGCATCAATGATTTTATTCTGCAACTCTATGATTATTGGGTGTTTAGAGGTTGTTAGTGATAAGAGCGCTCTCAATGAACTGAGTAAATCAGTATACACAACTGACTTCATGCTCTTCGTTTCTATAATATGATTAACTGCCAGGCGGATACCACATAGTTCAGCTGTTAAAATAGTAGCTGTATATGCAATTCGTTGAACATAGCGAACAGAGGGGCCAACCATAGCACATCCAACAAACATTTCCGACTTGGTGCCATCTGTGTAATACGAGCTGTGACCAGCGTATCTACTTTGGATTTCATAAAATTCCTGTTTGATGCATTCTGGTGGGGTGTCTTTCTTTCTGAACTTAGTCAGTGAAAATTCACACAAAATTAGGCTATATTCCCACGGAGCTATTGCTTGAGGTACGGGGGTCACGGGCATTGTAGTGCTCAGTCCAACCGAATCAGCTGCAGCTGCATTTCTCATACTAAAAGGCGGGATTACACAGGGCTTGTTGTCAAAGGTGCGCTTATATCTTGTTTCTTCTACAGCCTCGCGTGTAGGATGCAGGATGAATGAACGTATTCGAAGTGAATATATAAATCCCAAAGCAAACCTTCGCTTTTCCAGAGACCATTCATTTGTCTCTGCATAAAGGCTGGGGATAGGCGACGTGCGAAATGCACCTGTAGACAGTCGCAATCCCTGGTGATGAATGGGGTCAAGCATTCGAAGAGCTGAGGGCCTTGCCGATCCATATACACAACTACCATAGTCGAGGCGTGAGCGAACCACCGAACTGTAAATTCGGAGAAGACAGAGACGATCAGAGCCCCATGAGGTATGAGAAAGGACTTTAAGAATGTTTAGTGCTTTCTGGTATTTTAGCTTAAGATACCTAATATGGGAAAGAAAGGACAGTTTACTGTCAAAAATAAGCCCTCGGAACCTCTGCTCCGGTTTTGTTGGAATTGGAGTGGAGCGCATGGTCACCGATGGATCTACTGTAGCTCCCCGTAAGCGAGAAAAGCAAACAGAAACTGTTTTTTCTGGTGAAAACCTAAAGCCATTTTGATCAGCCCGCTTGAGCAGATTGTTTACTGCTAATTGGATCCTACGTTCACAGAAAGCAATGTTACAGGATGATACGGATATCTGAAGATCATCAACATAAAGTGAATACTGTACGGATGATGGGATGGCCCGGGCTATCGAGTTTATTTTTATTATAAAAAGGGTGACACTCAATACGCCTCCCTGGGGAACACCGTTTTCCTGGCAGAACTCTCGAGAGTAGGTAGTGCCTAATTTGACACGAAAGGTACGTATCGCCAAATAGCTCTTTACGAATGCTAGCATCCTTCCTCGAATTCCAGAGCGTACATACCTTGTAGGATGCCGTGCCGCCAGGCAGTGTCGTAAGCCTTTTCTAAATCGAAAAAGACAGAGAGGCAGTACTGTTTATTTACGAAGGCCTCACGGATGGTAGACTCCAAGCGGACAAGATGGTCCAGTGTAGATCGTGACGAAAGGAAGCCACACTGATATTTATCAAAAATATTTTATTTTTCTAAAAAGTACATAAGTCGCTTGTTAAGCATTCTCTCCAGAGTTTTGCTAAGACAGCTTGTTAGCGCTATTGGGCGGTAACTGGATGCACACGATGCATCCTTTCCAGGCTTTAGTAAAGGTATGACGGTTGCCACTCTCCAAGACGATGGAAATGTAATTTCCTGCCAAATGCGATTAAACAAATACAAAATTATGTCGAGTGTGGAAGGGTGAATGTGAGTAAGCATATGGTTGTGAATTCCATCTGGTCCAGCAGATGTAGGTTTAGTTTCATGAAGCACCCGTTCCAGTTCATTCAGTGTGAGAGGTAAGTTGTATGCGTCTCGAGCTCCGCCGGATGTCCGCACGGATTGGAGTTCTGCTTGTCTCTCGTGTTTCAGAAAAGCAGATAAACAATTCTGAGAGCTAGAAACACGTTCATAGTGTTTTCCAAGGAGATCTGCCTGTTCTTCTAGGCTCTCAGGGCACAGTCCGTTTTCGGAAAGAAGCGGTACTGAGTAAGCCCGGTAATGCCCATTGACTTTATGTACTCTATCCCATACTTCCTTGGTGGTGGCGCTGCTGTTAATAGAGGAAGCATAACCTCGGAAACTTTGACGCTGTGAGACGCGGCGGATGTATCTCGCATGAGCCTTCATCCGCTTGAAACTGATGAGATTAGTCACTGTCGGGTAACGTCTAAATATGCCCCATGCTCTGTTCTGCTTTTTTCTTGATTTTTCACAGTCGGCATTCCACCATGGTTTAAGGCGGCGGGGTAAGCGAGATGAAGTCATAGGGATAGCTAAAATTGCAGCATTGAGGATGTGGGCGCTAAGCAAATTGGTGAGTTCATCGATAGACAGTTTGTTAAGCGATGTACAAGCAAGCTGGGTTGCTTGGCTGAAGACAGACCAGTTCGCTTCCTCAAACTTTCAACGGGGAGTTCGTGTAGGCACTGTAACAGGTGGATTTAGTCGGTTCAGAATGATAGGAAAGTGATCGCTCCCATAGGGGTTAGGATCGACAGCCCAGGAAAACAAAGGAAATAATGTCGGATCGCAAAGAGACAGATCAATAGATGTAAAAGAATGAGTTGGGGCACTGAAATACGTAGACTCTGCTTTGTTCAGTAAGCATATAGGTGTTGAGGAAAGAAAACGCTCTATCATCGAGCCACGTGTATCTCGTCTTCTACTACCCCAAAGAGGATTATGAGCGTTGAAGTCACCGAGAATAAGGGAAGGTTGGGGTAATTGGACGTGAAGTGATTCAAGCTCTTCGCGGCATACAGGATAGCTTGGGGGAATGTAAAGTGAACAGACGGTTATTAAACGGTCCAACAGAACACGAACTGCCACGGCTTCCAGAGTGGTATTCAAAGGAACCTCAATACATGGGGTAGACGGCTGGACAACTATAGCTACTCCACCAGAACTGTGCGACAAAAGAGGTCTGTCCTTGCGAAAAACCTGAAAGCGCCTTAGGATATTAGAGTGACTATTGTTTAAGTGTGTTTCCTGAAGACAAAATGCTATAGGGTGATGCTGGTCTAACAGAGAGTGCACATCATCGTAGTTTCGAAGCAACCCTCGACAGTTCCACTGCAGGAATGCTGCCATTATGCATGAATTAGAAGAAAGACCATTCATCAAGACCTAAAAATCAATTTTGATGCGGGGTGCATTTTTCTTTTTAGATGTGTTCGTCGGCCTATCTGTGTTACCACAGGAAGTCGAAGGTAAGGACTCCGAGCTTGAGAATGGCCTGACGTCCTTGGATTTGGGCCCGCTCTCGTCCATCGGCTCATCAAGGGCCGCCTCTGGCTGACCCCTAAGGGCCTGTGACCCCGACGGCTCACCAGGTTTTCGGGCGCCTTCAGAGGGACGGGAAGGAAGTCCCCGACCTCGAGGCACCTGCGTTTTGGATGGCGCAGGGATTGAAGATCCCTGCGCTTGAATGGACCCTGAAGCGATAGGATCTACCTTTCGCGTTGGGGTTGGAGTGGTTTGTGCCACTCCAGATGAGGTCGAGGGGGACTGAGGGGGGGGACGCAGGTCGTCCGTTGACGTCTGCGTTCCCGTTGACGCCGTCGACCGCGCCGGTCCCCTGCGCGCGGCTTCGGGATAACAGCCTTGAGATATAAAAGAATATCTTTTCCGTGCTTCTGAGTAAAAAATATTTTCTTTGGCCTTTAGTGAGAGAATTGCCTTCTCTCTCTTCCACAGGGGACAGCTGCGAGAATATGCTGGGTGTGTTCCTCGGCAGTTGACGCAAAGATGTTTATTGTTGCCACAGTTGTCGGAAGGGTGGTCAGTGCTTGCACATTTTGCACAGGTGGCTTTTCCTCTGCAGGTTAGTGACCCATGTCCAAAGCGCTGGCAGCGGAAGCAACGCCTTGGATTGGGGACGTAGGGGCGGACTTTGCAGTTGAGATACCCGGCTTTAACAGTGGAGGGGAGCGTTGTCGAGTTGAACGTTAGCACAATGTGTTTTGTGTCCCGTTCTTCACCGTCGCGACGGATAGTGATATTTCGCACAGCGACTACCTCTTGATCTTGAAGTCCCTCGAGTATCTCGTCGGTAGATATTCCAAGGAGATCATCTTCAGAGATGACACCCTGTGCGCTGTTCAGTGAGCGATGTGGAGTCACTGACACTTTGTAATCTCTTACTTGGTTGAGTGCAAAAAGTGCTTTGCTTTGCTCAGCATTTGTGACCTCCTCAAGCAGGTCGCCAGATGGAAGTTTTTTGGCTTTAAAGGATTTTCCTATCACAGTTTCTAGGGTCTTTGCGACCAAGAATGGGGAAAGCTTTGCAAGTGGTTGATCTTCGTTCTCCGAGTGCAGTACTATAAATTTGGGAAAATTCATGACTGGCAAGGTAAGGCTTGTTGATGTTGTCTCTTCGGTCCGGACCCTTTTCGGGGCCCGATCAAGGAAAGATTTAGCTTTAGTACCCATATGAATGGGAAAAGGATTTCGGCACCTGCAGTGTGCCGCCCACCATCGAGCCCAACTTAGGGAGTAGTCAGCAGCCCATAACAAAATGGGCTTTGCTGGAACCGCTGACCTACTAGCACTTGCCCAGGTGCTATACCCAAGTGTGGTTAGGATAAGGGTGCCTGCCACCACACAAGGTTGGCCCTTGCCGCCAAAGAAGGTGAAAGTGAGGGAGAGGGAAGGGAAGAAAAGAGAAAGAGGGGATAGTAGAAGAAAAGGCGACTAGACTGAATCATCCTGGCCGGGCCTTACCAGGACTCCCGTCTACGAGAAGCGGGGGCCGAAGTGGTGTATTGCCTCACCCGGGGGGCCCCGAAGGGTCCAAACCTACCCCGGGCTCGGCTCAACCACCAGGATGCCCTTTTCCCCGGACACGGGCTCGCCACGCACAGTCAGACGTGGGTGGGTTTTAGCCACTTTTTACTACGGGTCTGTGGTGTCGCCAATGTGGCTGGGGTCCGTGGTGACGCTACTCACCAAGCACCTGGCACCTAAGGCGCAGGCGCCCCCTGCGGGGCTCGGGGTCCGTGGGGACGCCACTCTTCAAACACCTGCTTTCACAGGTGCCCCCTGCGGGGCCTATAGAATAAGAACGTCGGGGTTTTGCAACCTTCAGCAATCCGCAACAAGTTTTCCAAAGATCAAACTGGTATTTCCCAAAACATTTGTTCCTTCCAGCGATTGAAGACCGAAGTTCGACCTGTGTGATTTCTTAAACATATTGGAGGTAGTGTTAATACTTTGATTCTGTCGTTTGCTTGCCAACTTAGGCTAATTGCGAAATCTTTTTTCGTTCATTTGAAGCGAAAAGGCAATATTCTAATGAGGAGGCTAGAATGATTTCAATTATGGCAAACAAATAAATAAAGAGCGATTTGGTAATATTTAGTAAGGCATTTATTTTTCAAAATTGAGTTACAATATTACCAATTATTAGACTTCAAACCATCATACGTTTTTTGTTTTTTTTTTGTTATTGAAAGCAGTAACGATGTGCGACTCGTGCTGACAACTGCATAATAAAGCAATAAATTGTTTTGTATTGCATAAGACTGAATGGTATACACAGAGTTAGTTTAGAAATATTGAAACTTCAAGCAGTGTTGTGCGCAAGAAGTAGTGCGTCGGTAACTTCGTAATTTCTAAATATGTACAATAATATATTCGAATAAAGCAGCTATTGTCTTCATTTTTCGTAACATATTATTAAAGCAAATGCAATAACTTGGAGAGGAACGCAAGAAGCAACATTTTCCAAAGAACCACCAATTGCATTCCAGATGTATGCAGTTACCCAAGTTAGCTTATTAGCAACAGAAAGCAAAATGAGAGAAGGCACGGCTAGGACTCGTTACACAGCCTGTAACACGACATTGGTAACAAAACCTTTGCGAGATCATTAACACGGCGATTAGTATTCGGAGCCGCCTGTTTCGCGATCGCAACGAAGGTTTATAAAATTGTCTGTCCAAGCGTACGGTATTCTTGAGCGTCGCATAGCCCTAGTACAGCTTTCGTTGTTTACGTCTAACAATGCATAATTACATATCTCAGACTTGCTGTCATCCGTATTAATTTTTACTATTTTTTTTAAGTGCTTATATTGTCGGATTAAATAATGTTTAACCCCTCTCTTCTGAACGAGGAAAAATCATCGCATAATTACTGTGATTTTTTTTTTTTCAACTGACCGCACGGCAGCGCTGTTGAGGGTAGGGAGGTGCTACAAGAGGCTTAAAAACTGGCTATCCCAAACTCGAGTGAAACCGAAAGAAAGTGTGTGAACCAACCTTAACAAACAGTCCCGCGTTTCTTATTTTCTTATTGACGCTAGGTATTCCCTGCACAAATTCTGCCTCAGATGCGTCACTTGGCTCAATTGACAAAGATCCGGGTTCAAGAAGGTCAAGGTGAATCGGACTTTCTAGGCACATGGTACTGATAGTTCTGAAGTCCTCCTCGCTTTTCAGAGGGAACGATTATTGTGCTTATTATTTTGATATTTTAGAAAATTTTAAATTGTGTTAGAGCTGAGGAGAAAGGCGACCGCATAGGTCGCCTGAGTTGACCCGTAGGACAAGACTGCATGGTACACAAGCTGCTGCAACAGAGCAACACAAATATAACCTCAGAAAAGTTACAATCTAGTATTAATTATATTTTTGTATTTATTCCTGGTATGAGGTAGTTGTGCACATACCCCAGATCTGGCTCAGTGGCTGGTTTCGACGAAGCGTTTTGATTAAATGTTGTTCAACTTTAGGTCATGCAGACGAGCACTCACAACACGCCCATGCAGTATAACCAGGGAAACAATATCACTTGTGCTTTAGTTTACCGCATATAAAAGTTTATCTTAAGTCAAGCTTTTACCCCGTCAAACCATATCCGCACTCGCTCAAAACAAAAAAACAATTGCAAGTCTAGTTAGATATAGGCTTGCACACTGCATACTTTTATTGTATTCCATACCAAGGAGTTAACGCGACGGTGAATAAAAAACAAACGAGGTAACATCGTGCCACAGAGGTTCCGTGAATTCTATAGAAATATCCGGCTCAGAATGGCCACCGAAACCTACGAGCCATTATGAAGTAGGTTCTTTGCTGGGAAATTGCTAGTCCGGAGAGTAGAAAATATTTGTGTTATCGAGAAGGATGTGCTGCTGGTATATTCACAAAAAATCCGCTAAATTCGGAAAGCAATGCAAAGCCGACCATATTCAGGGGAATTTGGTTGACACTGCGTACGAAAATTTATACGTGCATTTCATTTAAATTGTTTGACGGACACGACCCACACGGGATGAAATTTTACATAGACACCTGTCGAAAAAAAAATTTAAACATACTTAGTTAAGTAAACATAAAAAGCTTACCTTTTTTTAACTCAGCGAGATTACTCTCTCCAAGGTTTAAATTTTTCTTCACCTAATCTATAAGCTCTTGTTTGAAGTATCCTTTTGAGCGAAGTAATTTCCATGTCGTAACTTTTCCAATGGTCCGCTCGGCAGGAAATAAAATTACGCTCCTATAATATTCAAGGTGCTATCTACCCACTGCACAAATATTTTTGTTAAATTGAAAATGGTCACCTTTATCACCTGAAGGTTGGCCAGAAGGTAACATTTTCTAAGTAGATCTTCAAAGGCGTGTCTAAATGAATATATTTAGGTGTTTTCTTACGGGAAAACGCATAAAATTGAACAGACGAGTCTGACGTAAATACTATTTTACAAATGGCTTCAATATATCTTCTTGTCTTTTAGACGTGTTTGAAGTTGTCTAAAATGCGTGCATACAGGTGTTAAGATAAATGAATGCCCGTACATGAGTAATTCTGCATACATAATATAGAAATATAATAAACAAAAATAACAGTCCCTTTTTTATAACAGGAATTTATTCCAGACACAAAATGACTGGGATGTCATACATAGAATAAAGTAACTAAATGCCTAAGCAATCCGCAACGATTTCAAATACGACGCCATATTCGTTTCCAATGCGAGTCTCACTAAGTATAAATGACTCTGGTTTGTCTCAGGAGGAAGAGATGAATGACAATATGTGTTTTTACTGCTAGCTGAAATAAAATTTTGTAATCTCTTCGCTGTCTGAGACTTATCGCATTATATATATATATATATATATATATATATATATATATATATATATATATATATATTTATAGATACATATATCACGTTATCTTGTTGATTTCTTCCAGCTTGCCGTATATTTTAATACGGTTTAAGTTTGAATTGTCGTGTGAAATTACACGATACTTTGACGTGAGTTTTGACAAGCTTCTCATAATGGCTATATTGCCACGAATGGCAATTGATGAGGCGACGAATGACTGAAAGAAACTAAACTTTTATTAGGGCGAACTTGTGCCCAGAACGAAACAAAATAAGGCTAGAGTCGCGGGTGGCGATGCCGGCGAAATAGAAGAATTGAGCACTGGGGCGAGACTGACTCCGGGTCGCCTTATGTACACGCGTGGGCTTCTTGAACTATCCGCGTAGCAGGCTCGGCGCGTAGGACATTCTAACCTCAAATAAACTACATGAATCTGGAATTCACAATAACGCGACATTTACAGAAAAAAAAAAGGTGCCTCCGCTTCAGGATTTCAACCTCCGCTCTTTGCGTTGGAGCTGAGCTCGATAATCATTCAGCCACGGGTGTGCTTTCTCGGAGATGCGCGTGGCATTTCTCTTTCTCCCCCGCCCCCCCCCCCCCCCCTCCCCCCTTAAAGAGAGAATCGTATCGACGCAACGTGCAGGGAAACAAAACAAAACGAAAGCATAGGTAAATAAGGAGGCTGGTAAGACACACCCCTATCGAGAGGAGCACGGGATCAGAGTTCCCAGTCATATCGTACGTAGTACGGCTTGAAGCGCACGACGTTGACGACTTCAGGTCTTGGTGGGCTGCGTCATGATGTTCTTCTTCCGGCGGGTATCAGCTCGTAGTTCAGATCTTCAAGTCGACGAAGTAACTTGTAGAGTTCGAAGCAGCGCTTCGGGAGTTTCTCGCTTAGACCTGGTCGTCGTATCGGGGCCCTGATCGCCCCACGGCCTCCGGGCTTGAAGGGAACGTCGATCCGACGAAGGTTTTACCGGGTAGCGCCGACAGGTTGTTGATCTTGAATCCGGAGTCGGGAGAACTGGAGAACTTCTTCAGCTCTCTGAAGAACTTCATTTTTGTCACTAAATTTAGCGGGGAAATTTTTCCCCAATTTTAGCAACGAAATTTCACCACTCAACTTAACGGAGAATTTTTTCCAGTAAATGTAGCCTAGACATTTTCTCGCCACATTTATCGGTGAAACAAATTATCTGCTAAATTTAGCGGGGAAATTTATCAGCTAAATTTAGCGGGGAACTTTCTCTGCTCATTTTGTCACAAATATTTGCCCGCTTACTTTAGCGGGAAAAATTATCCACTATATTTAGCGGAAAAAGCTCCCCACTACATATACTGAAAAAAGTTGCCGCTAAATTTTTTCGCTAAATTTATGCGTCGTGTGACGTCACACGTGACGTCACTCGTGACATAATTCTGGGAAACATCCCATTATATAACGCGCGGTGGCGCCGATGCCGACGGCGACGCCGCTCAAGCCGGAAACGGGCGCCTAAGAGCTGCGCTCTAAAACATGATGTAGATAAATCTTTAAATAAGTGCTGTGTTTGTTCCACTTTTAAACCGTTTTATTTCCTAGTTTATGCAGCTGGCTGCTCAATTTTAAGAAAGCCCATTAACATATCCGTCGTTTTAAAAGTTAATGTCCCATTCTAAAAAGTATACGACAGTCACATCCGTTTTATGTTTTGTCTTTGGCAGGTTATACCCTTGTTACACGGACGCACTTAACTGCAGTTACGCTAAGCCACAGTTAGCGCACAATACTGGCCGACAACATTCTTTGGCTATGCAGTCAAAGCTATGGGCGAACGTGCGCTTGAGCATCTTGAGCACACATCGAAGCAGTGCACGAGCGCTCTCCACTTCTTCTGAAATAGCCGTCCGAGAGTATAGTGCGGTGACTGTGGTGCCATGCAACAGCAGTTAAAGCTGAGTTAACCACGGTTAAGGATGCTCGTGTAACAGGGGTATTAGTTGACACCTGCAACCCTCGAGCGGTACTTTTGTCCGTTAAGGTTTACTCCTTAGTCATGCATTTCGATCGCGTGCCTTTCTTTTGAAGTAAAGGCGTAACTTTAGCCCTTTGGGCAAATATTCGCGTTGGGTGTGTAGTTCCCTTTAGTAGGGTGCAATCTATACCAGTGTGCAGTCCTCTGTGAGCTTTTCGAGGCAACTCTTAACAAATGACTGTTTGCACATCGCGTTTTAAGAAGTCGCCTCAAGACATTTTATAAAGGCAAACGAACCTTTGGTCATTTTTAACGTATGAAAAGGGAATATTTTCTGCTGGGGCTACAAGTGCTGCAAAAATGATTATCATTCGCCATTCTTTTATTTAATAGTATGTAAATGTAACTGTCCCCTTCTGTTAGCTAAGAGCCCAAAACATTAACTACTGCTGCCTAAGTGTTATCAATATACTTCAATTATAGTGACGGCTCTAATTAATACACGAACCCACTTTGACTCTTAGCTGATTACGTCGTCTTCCTACAGATTGATGCTATATTAAGAGAATTATACAAAACGCCGTATTTATTAAGGAACTTCGCCTTTTTACACTTTGTGGGGTTACGAGACAGCTTACTAATGTTTACTTAAATGCTCTTTTTAGCTGTAATACAAGTGTTCCTACTTATAAACTGCATATCTTATATCTTTCATATAATTTTTGCTTATTTCTGAAGCAATCCTGCCACAGCCCGTGCTAGCAACATTAAGAAACCGAAGTGTTCTTGGAACAAATACAGATGTATTACTCTAACGATCTGCGTCGTATGGTTCTAACACCCAAGTGATGAAGATTTAAAGTGAGGACTCCAATACAAAAGCAAAGTTGTAAAGCACGAAAAAGCAAGCAAATGCCCTTTTATCATTTTTTGAGGTTTTGGTATTGCTATTATACCATGCTGTTTCAAGAGCTTACGAAAATTGTGATGTCATCCTGATAACGCGCCGACGCGCCGACGGGCCGATTCCTCGCCAACTGTTATCACTGATCACATGACCCGAATCATCTGTATATATTCAGTTGTGTTTGAATAAACGAGACGGTTCTTTGCTCACCCACGTCGGCTTGTCTGACATGGTGTCAGAAGTAGTCTGATTCCGACAGGCTCCGACGGAATGCCCCTAACGACGGGTACGAGCCCTTAAGCAACAACCAAAGCAGCGTCGACCTCGCCACCAGAGCAGCAGCCGGCGCGACGTCGACATGGCAGGACTCAAGCCTCCGAAGCCGTTCGACTTCCAAAACGCCGCTGACTGGCCCACTTGGATAGACAAGTTCGACGACTACCGATTCACATCGGGCCTCCACGAGAAACCAGAGGAATTTCAAGTAAGAACTCTTCTTTATACGATGGGCCGGAAGTCGCGAGGAATTCTGCGTTCGGTTGGTGTAAAAGACGAAGAATTCAAGAAGTTAAACCTGATAAAGTCAAGTTTAGGCGGATACTTCGTTCAAACCAAGAACACGGTGTACGAAAGCGCCCGTTTCAACCAACGCCGACGGCAAATGGGAGAAACGGTAGACCAATTTGCGACCGAGCTACACAAGCTAGCAGAGCGCTGCGAGTTTAAGGACATGAAATAACGTCTTATCCGAGATCGATTCGTAGTCGGTCTTTTGGGCCAAACTCTCTCAGAAGAGTTTCAAATGGATCCAAAGCTGACGTAGCACATAGCTCTATCGAAAGCTCGGACATTCGAAACAGTAAAGAAAACAACAAGCCGAACTAGCAGGGCAAGAGTCCGCAAGCCCTGAAGCGTGCGTTTCGGCCGTGAAACAGAAAAAGACCGCTGGAAAGAGCGAAGCCTGAACCAGTCAACGGACTGCAAATAGCAAGAAGTGCAGTTATTGCGCTGGTCCTCTACATCCAAGGACAAGTTGTCCCGCCCAACGAGAAAAATGGCGTTTTTGTCAAAAATGAGGACACTTCGAAAAGAGAATGCCGCATCAAAAAACGCGACGGCAAGAAACTCGACGTCATTGCCGCACCCGATGGCGATCATTTCTTGGGCACGCTCGAGCAGTCGAAGAACATGTTTACTGCGTTCTTCGTGACTGTGCAGATAAATGGTCAGGAACTTTGAAGGAAAGTTGATACGGGAGCTGAAGTGACTGTAGTCAGCGATAAGTTTCCAGGCGTTCCACGCTCTCTAGACGAAGCAGAAAGTCTTCGAGGGCCGAGCGATGTAAGAATTTGCACTGCTGGCAAGTTCCACGCGAACGTCACCTGGAAAGATAACTGCTCACGACAGACTATCTACGTCGTCCGCAGCCTGGGAACTCCCCTTCAAGAGTTCCCAGTGAACTCCCCTCCTAGGGTTCCCTTGGGCGTCGTACGATTCTTGGACGAAATGGAGAGCGTCAAAGACGTCGAAGCGGTATCCCCAACTGTTCAAAGGTACGGAATCCCTGGCCGGTGAACACACGATACGCTTAGTACTGGATGCCGTCCCGTACGCCGTGTCTACTCCTCGTCGGATTCCCATACCGATGAAAGAAGCAGTAAAGAAAGAGCTAGACAAACTAGAGCTCGAAGGAATGATTCGAAAGGTTGAAGAACCAACAGAGTGGTGCGCCCCAATTGTGCCAATACAGAAGCCTTCTGGTGACGTCAAAATCTGTGTCGACCTGACTCACCTAAACAAGTTTGCACGGCGGAAATGTCACCAGCTTCCAACGGTAGAAGAAATCATGGGCAGCTTCCAAGATGCCCGTGTCTTTTCCAAACTTAATGCCAGTTCTGAATTCTACCGGATTCACCTTTCGAAATCATGTCAAGAGCTTACCATTTTCATAACGCCGTCAGGAAGGTATTGCTACCGGAGACTACCTTTCGGCGTGACTTCGGCACCAGAAATTTTCCAAAGAAACATTACGCAATCCTTGGAGGCTTAGAAGGCGTCCAGAACTACATGGATGATGTATTGGTGTACGGAGCGAACAAGACTGAACACGACAGTCGCCTGCACAAGGTACTGAAGAGGCTACATCAGAAGGGCATGACCCTAAACAAAGAAAAATGCTGCTTCTCTGTCAGGAGAGTGTCGTTTATGGGAATGGTCGTCGACGCCAGTGGAATGAGACCTGATCCCGAGAGAGTTCGGGCCATCAAAGAGCTCCCCCGGCCTCAAAATGCGGTCGAAGTTCGTTCTCTTCTGGGCATGGTTAACGACCTTGCAAGATTCCTTCCAGATGTAGCATGTACCCCAGCGCCTCTTCGGAGCCTTCTATGCAAGGATAACGACTGGTCATGGGGCTCCCAGCAAGAACAATCATTCGTCAAAATCAAGAGCACCTTAAGCTTGGAAAGGTGCCTTGCGCGGTACAATCCAAGCTACCCAACAATTGTCTCTGCAGAGGCCTCGTCGCACGGCCTCGGCGCCGTACTGCTCCAAGATCAGCCATCCGGGGAGTGACGTCCTGTCGCATACACATCCAGGTCGCTGACCAAAACGGAACAGAGGTACTCTCAGATAGAGAAGGAAGCCCTTGCTCTAACATGGGCTGCAGAACGCTTTGACGAGTTCCTGCGAGGTCTCACGTTTTTGTTCAGGACTGATCATAAACCCCTACTTCCGTTGCTGGGCCGCGACCAACTGGACTCCCTACCCCCAAGGATTCAAAGGTTCCGAATGCGCCTGATCAGGTACTCTTTCACCCTCACGCACGTTCCGGGTAAAACCATTGCCACGGCAGACACACTCTCACGAGCAAGAAGCAACAGTTTGGCACCATCACAGGGAATGCTCTTGGAGGGGGACGTCTCGGCATACGTTGACGCAATCGTCCGGGGGCTGCCAGTATTCGACAGTCTGATTGACCAAATACGTGTGGAGCAGAAGGATACCCAGGAATGCTCATTGCTGCTTCAAGTCTGCCGACAAGGGTGGCCAGACAAACACAATCTACCATCAGTTTTCGGGCAGTACTGGGCACAGCGTGGCAACGTTACTGTTTGCAACGACTTGCTCCTAAAAAACACCAGACTTGTCATTCCAAGAAGTCTACGGAGGGAAATGCTTCAAAGGCTCCATGAAGGCCATCAAGGCACCGTTCGCTGCCGAGAAAAAGCCAAAGAATCTGTTTGGTGGCCGGGTCTCAGCAAAGAAATAGCTAGAGTTGTGTCAGAATGCCGAGAATGCGCCACTGTACGTGTGCAATTCTCGGAACCGATGATCCCATCTCAAACACCAGAACTATCATGGCAGAAACTAGGAGTTGATTTATTTGAACTAAAAGGAGCGGTGGACGTTGTTGTTGTTGATTTTCACTCCAGGTACCCTGAAATGGCGTAGCTGGACAGAGGCACGTCATCTGTGGCCGTCATTTAACGCCTGAAAAGAATCTTTGCCCGACACGGGACTCCGAAGACCATGATTTCGGACAACGGGCCCCAGTTTGCATCGGGTTCGTTTCAAGACTTTGCGAGGACGTACGGGTTCAAGCACGTGACAACCAGCCCTCGCTACCCGCAAGCGAACGGTGAGGCTAACGTGTGGTAAGGACTCTAAAACTGCTCTTCCAGAAAGCAGAAGACCCTTACCTTGCGCTGCTCAACTACAGGAACACCCCTGGGACTACAGGTTTTAGTCCAGCACAACTTCTTATGAGCCGACGACTTCGCTCAAGAGTGCCTTGCGCTCCATCTTTACTCAAGCCTTGCACGGTAAACTCTTCTTGGAGAAGCGAGATGAGGAGTACAGGCAGAAACAGGAAAAGTGTTTTGGCAAGCGTCACGCGGCCAGACTTTTGCGTGGTCTTTCTGCAGGCAACCAAATGTGGCTGAGAGACAGAGGTGCTAAGGGTACTATCCTTCGACCCGGGGACACACCAAGGTCTTACTGGGTCAGGACAAAGGACGGCACCTTCCGCAGGAACCGTCGTCACCTCTTCCTGCTGCCACACAACAATCCTGGTGCAGAGCCAGAGTGTCAACAACCTGCCGAGACCGCGGACAAGACCACGAATGATGCAAGCAAGTCTGGGGAGACCACACCGCCAAGCGAGCCTTGCACGTCCGATCATCCGTCGACCAGCACTCAACAGACTGCCGCAGCGGGTGAAACCGAGTCACACGGTGTAACGACGCGATCTGGGCGTGTTGTAAAGGTTCCTAAAAGACTTCGAATTAATGACTAGCTTGTTTACGACAAAAACGATTTGTTATGTTTTTCTACCTAAATTAAAGGGGAAGATGTGGTGTCATTCTGATAACGCTCCGACGCGCCGACGGGCCGATTCTTCGCCAACTCTTATCACTGGTCACATGACCCGAATCATCTCTATATATTCACTGGTGTCTGAATAAACGAGACGGTTCTTTGCTCACCCACGACGGCTTGTCTGACAGAAATCGCCCTTACAAAAATTTCATACCTGGACTTATATTAAAAAATACAGATATGGATATATAAGAAATTGGGCAGATATGGGCAGATATGCATAGTCAGGCCGTATCTGGATGGATAAAGTCATATCTGCCCAATTTCTTTTATACCCATATCTGCCCAATTCCATATATACCATATACAGGCTGGTTTATATGATCCTGTGTTTGGGACTGGCAAAAGGGTTACCCACCCCATATAAAGCAATTTTCATGTGATGCTCCTCTAGCATTACCTGAAAATTATTGCCATGGGGCAGGTACCATACTTTCATGGTCCAGTCATGGGATCATGTAATGCATTTCTACAAATCTCTACAAAATATACATTCTACTGCTATCCCGCACTGCCAAACGTGTATATACATAGATATATCTACAGGATAGGCCACAGGCAAATCTTTATTGGCCTGGTTCGGAATTTGTCATTCGGTCAAATATGTATGCTACAAATATAGTATGCAGGCAATCACTAGTTATAAAACATTGTAAAATATCATTCGACGTCGGAAAGTCACAGCCCTTTGGCGGGATTGGTTGTCGAGGGAGCAGACAGGGAATATGGTTTGCAAAAAAAGTTTTATACATAAATGCGCCAAAACTCCAAACAAGCATCCCCCCTTTCAAAAAAATATTTATAAGAAACAAAACTGTAATATCACACTGACAACCATTGAAATAAACTGAAATATATTAGCACACGGGCACCTATTAAAATAAAACAAACGGAAGGCGACACGTAAGGTGTAAACTATAGGAAAGTTCCAAAGTCATTGATTCTCACTCACAGAATCACAGTCTTGATTCACCTCTCTGTCGAGCACAACAGTTTTGACATGGGCTTGCTTGCGAGCCTCCTCGTTGAAGCCTTTCCTTGCACCGTGCGATGTTCAAAGTCCCCCAGTCGCTCCTCGCTGGCCTTATTTTTTCGCACGGTCCCGAAATCATGCCTTGTGGCCACATGTCGCACACACACACACACACGCGGGTGGTTTCATCTCAAGTCATGCAAGAAAAAATGTTGGGTCTTCAAAAAATTCTGGAAAAAATATATGTTGTGGGCTAATTATTCATTCGAACGAAATGAAAGCGGTTTTGAAGAAAAAAATTTTGTTCTCGAGTTATTATATTTCATTTGGCCGAAAGCGGATTCTGAGATTTTGCCGATTGTCAAAGGTCGCATATTCGAGATTCCCTCTACGCTTATATATGGGCCGCAAAGTTATCACACTTTTTTTACTTCTTTTAAACTTTAGGTACAATTTCTTAATTACAACTGAAAAAAATATTTTTTAATATTTCGTAAAATAAAAATGGTCAAACCTAGTCCCTTTGACAAATATTTGCCGAACTTCAGTGATTATAACTTTCGTTTTGTTCAACGTTTTGGCATAAACAGCACATCAAACAAAAGATTAAGACATTTACTCTTTCGGAAAAATATAATCGGTATTGTCAATCAGGTGTAATACAGTGAAACAAACCTCTGAAGAAAAAAGGAATCGCTAAAAGTACAATATTCAAAGTCAATTTTCTCAAAAAACCCATCTTTATTTTTTTTTTAATTTTCTGTACGGAAACCTTTTAACATAGTCTTGAAACGTTGATAAAAATTAGAGTGGGTATTTTGTTTTTTGATGCAACACCATGCGTTTAAAAACATAATATTTTCCACTCTGCTATGCTTGACAATCTGGAACGTTACTGATTGTTTTACACGGCTATATAATACTTGATGACATCTGACCTATTGTATTTACGTCTTCGCAGCAGAAAGGACACGTAAGCAGTGTGTTGTGTCTTTGTGTGTCACGCAGAACATAACTTGGTAAACTAAACACAACATACGCGTCCTGCGTGTTTCGGCAACCTTATTGTGCACGTCTCCAGATATGTAGACAAAAAAAAGCATTTCCAAGCTATCTGTATATTTCACCTCGTTATAAGCATCACTATTTAAGTAGTAGTAATCTAATTGGATTGTTTTTAAGTAGTGGGGTTTCATGTTGATTATAAGAATTCGAGTGATGATTATGTTTGCGATTACATGAAACCAAAAGAGTCTGCATTATCAGGAAGAGAAACGGCTTAAAGCCTTCACACACATGCATCCTATCCTCAACGGATTCACGTGAGTCTATGGGCTCCTTGCACTGACGTCACATCGCATACTTTTGAACACCAAGTAAAAGGAGGAGAGGGAAGCTGCTTTTGTAAGAATTTTGGGTGACAGGTTAATCGTCTATAATCTTCTGGGGGGGAGAATAGCGACGCCTGTGCTTATCCGCGATGCAAAAAGGAGAATCCTGATAAGAGGGGAGCTCCTTCTTCCCCTTTTCTCAAGAGGGCATCGGCCTAAGCCGACAGTGCGGCGGAAGCTATGTGTTCGCCGGACCAATTAATGGCATGCCTCTTATCGCTTGACCTCGCGCTCGGCGCGTGAGTACATGGAGGAGGGGATCATCAGGCGGTGCAAGGCCGACAGTTGACAGCCCCAATAAGCATGCAGCTTCCACCGCACTGTCAGCTTACGGGTGAACGGAGTATAGCCAACGTATTCGTAGCGTCTAGCGGGGTTCACAACGCCTCAGTCTGGCGACGCTTCGAGGTCGACGCCTTTGAGCGCGCCTCGGCGACCTTCCCCTCTCAATGTCTCCGAGGGGAGCGGCCGCTAGACCTTGACAGTTGCTTAAAATACGATGTATATGGGTAGGCCTTTACATTTACTTTGTTCTGCGTGACGGTGTTATCCCGCTGTCCCTTTGGCAAGGTCATTTGCTGGCCGATGCCTGGGCCACCGACAGCCCCCCGTGGACACTGCAAAAGCAAAGTTCCTTTCTCAGGTCGCAACAGCTGCGAGCCGCTGAGAGGTGGCTGACAGCTAAAGCAAACACACGGAGAGGGATAGTGGCGGTGTTGTAGATTGACCAAATAAGAGTTGACCGGTCCGTCGAGCCGGTGAAGTTAAAACACTTATAATCCTCTAATGGCGGGCCTACCCGCTGGGGTTGCAGCGGCTTCTCATTTTGCCTCCTTATCCCTTTTCTCCCTCTTATCTCCCAACCGATGGTGACCCTGTGGCCATTCTGGACCGAAGAACATTACTCGGTTTTCTCTCTCCTCAAAGCATTATATCTCTCCATATGCTGAGCTGGTTATGCTGGCGGTGGCCTTCTGGCAGCTGAGAACCAAAATCATACCGCCTTTTTCCTTTTCTCAAAGCTCAGTCACGCAGTCAGCTGAGCTGGTCATTTCTGGCACCGAAGAAGGGACGATGGCAGGCACCTTTAGCAAATGTAGACTGTTTTGCCCTGATTATGCAAGAAGACACAAAAGTAAAATTGAATACCAGCGCGATTTTCGCAAGGTGTCTCATCTGGACTTCGAATTGCTAAAGCAGCTACTACCAGCTGAACAAGCGGCATCTGTCAACGGGGACGACAGCATCTGCAAGAACTGCTTTGCAATGTTCAAGCGCGACCTGCAAGACTTCGTCAAGGAGCAGAGGAGACTTTCACTGAGCGACGCCGCAGTTGAGGAGGAGCAAGCCATGATCGAAGACGTGAAGGAAGTCATCAGCGCAGCGAACATAAGTGTGACACCGTTGAAACTGCCGTCCGCGCTGAAGAAAGATCTTCGAGATGAATACGTAGAAAGAAAGCTAACGCAAGCAACAAAAGACTTCTTGAAGAAGATCGGCCGCCGTCTTAGTGAGGTTTATCACACAACAGAAAGCCCCGACCAACAGAATTCTTGTTCGTCCTGCTGTCAGTGGGCATCCAACATACGGTGCGCTTACGTGAACAGCTCGTCCATACAAGAAAAGTGCCGAATTCTGACTCTGCTACCCTCCGGTTTGACGAAGAAAAAAGTTATGTCTCTAATTCCCGAAGTCACAACCTATCTTCTGGACAGATCAAGAAAGTTGAAAGCTGGAAATGGTGTGTGGGCGATCGCCGACGCCTATCAAGGCCATCCCTTAAACAAAAATGATGTGGCCCTCGCACTGAGCTACTATATACTATACGTCCGATGACAAAGACTGTACAAGGGCAAGCCCCAATGCAAAAGATGTTGTGACGCTGTACTCGGACGGACAAAAAACCCTCGTTGCAAAACGTTTTTTAACAATGTCTGTCTGTGAGATGTACAAAAAAATGAAGACAACTCATCCAGAAATTAAGCTTGGGTTGACAAAGTTTTACGCCCTGCGACCAAAATGGGTCATGAAACGTCCCGTGCACGAAGAGTGCGTATGCATTCGTTGTGCGAACTTCGCCCTTTGTTTGGCGGCATTATCAAACGCAGGCGGAAAAGATTTGAGTCTAGAACACGTCAAGAAACTTTGCCTGTGCGAAAACCCATCGGAGGAGTGTCTTCTGTTAAACTGTAAATCGTGTCCGAAAAAAGATGGTTTAACTCTAGAATCGTTACCAATCAGTGAAGAAGACGAAGTGGAGCTGGCAATATGGGAATCCGGTGAATTGATTAAGAAACATTTGGATGGTAACGCGTTTCTTAACGAAATAAGAAGATGGGCAACGAAGTACATTCCCCACTGGATCATCCGACAAGCCCAGAGACTTGCAATATGCGTCGAAAAAAGTCAGATCAACCAAAGTTGAGGCTTGGGCGAGTTGGTACATACTTCGGAAATTAAAAACAGCGCGGAAAGACGAGGACCAGACAAAGAAGTGACACGGACGTAGCGCTACGTCCGTGCCACTTCTTTGTCTGGTCCTCGTCTTTCCGCGCTGTTTTTAATTTCAGATCAACCCGCGAACTGCCGTGTTGCATTTTGATTTCGCAGAAAACTGGAGTGTTGTTCTTCCTCGAGCCGTACAAGGTTTTCATTGGAAAAATCAAATGGTTTATATCTTCACCTGCGTTGCCACAACACAGCAGAAGACTTACAGCTTTGGAGTCATCAGTGACGACATCGTACATGATACAGCACACGCATTCTTCGCCCTGAGTGCAATTGAAGAGTGGCTTGAAGAAAATATTCCCGTGTTTCTAGAACTAATCTACGTATCTGACGGAGCAGCAAGCCATTTTAAGAATAGGTTCCAGCTGCACGAGATGGCGAAAAGAAATGAAGGGAACAAGTGGATTTTTTCCGCTAAAGGACATGGCAAAAGTGCATGTGATGGTGTGGGTGCAGTGCTCAAACACCAGGCGTGCCTACACAACCTCAGATCATCGGAACTGGAAACAATCGGATGTGCGGAGGACTTTTTTCGGGTGGTTGCCGTAAAAGTACCTGGAATCGTCCTTCTAAAATGTGATGCAACTTGCCTGAAAGACTACCGTAACTTAAAAAAAAAAAGACTGGAACGCCGTACGCCCCGTGAAAGGCATTCAAACATGCCATCTGTGGGTCAAGGTCCAGAACGAAGACGGGTCTGTTAACTTGGCGATGGAAAAATACGCAAAACCGTGAAAGTGAAGTGTTAGCCAAATTACCAGACTGATCCCAATGAACGTTTTTAAGGTTTTGTATTGTTTGTGTTAGTGTCCATACTTTCATATCACCTGCACAAGTTCTTATTTGAAAGAAAATATTAAGATTAGAAAAAAAAAGCTAGTCGATTGTCAATCGCCTTAGCGCGTGGGGAGAAGCGGCCATGTTAGTTAACATTTATTTCTCCGCGTTCTGTAGATCGACGTGATCGACCTGTCAGTGGTTCGACAGGATTTTTTTTGTTTGTCATGGTAGCAGTCTTTACAAAACCTTGTAAATATTGTACCTATATAATTGTGAATGCAGCTGTGGCAAGTTTCAGAAATATTTTTGCTAAGAAATTGCGTTTCACATTGTTTTAAGTATTTATTGTTGAATTGTGAGAATAAATGTTGATATCTTGTATTAAACGTACCTTTCATGTATCAATTCTGCTTAAATATATGCGAAATTTCAGTCAACAAATACAATAAGTCAGATCTCAACAAATAGTAGATAACCACGCAAAACAATCGGTAACGATCGAGATTGTCATTGCATAGCAAACCCTAGAATACCATGTTTTTAAACGCTTGGTGTTAAATCAAAAAACGAAATACCCACTCTAACCTTTATCAACGTTTCAAAACTATGTTAAGAAGGTTTCGTACAAAAAAAAAAAAAAAAAATTAAAGATGGGTTTTTTGAGAAAATTGACTTTGAATATTGTACTTTTAGCGATTCCTCTTTTCTTCGGAGGTTTGTTTCACTGTATTAAACCTAATTGAGAATACCGATTATATTTTTCCGAAATAGGTAATATCTTAAGCTTTTGTTTGATGTGCTGCTTATGCCAAAACGTTGAACAAAACGAAAGTTATAATCACTCAAGTTCGGCAAATATTTGTCAAAGGGTCTAGGTTTGATCATTTTTATTTTACGAAATTTTAAAAATATTTTTTTCAGTTGTAATTAAGAAATTGTACCCAAAGTATAAAACAAGTAAAAAAAGTTTGATAACTGTGCGGCCCATATATGAGCGTAGAGAGAATCTCAAACATGCGACCTCTGACAATCGGCAAAATCTCAGAATCCGCTTTCGGCCAAATGAAGTATAACTCGAGTACAAAATTTTTTCTTCAAAACCGCTTCCCATTTCGTTCTAATGAAGAATTAGCCCACAACATATATTTTTTCCAGAATTTTTTGAAGACCCAACATTTTTTCTTGCATGATTTGAGATGACACCACCCACGCACACATCACACACACAGACACCATTTTTCGCTGGAAGCAATACAAGATGAAAAGGTCATTACTGCTCCTTGATCACGACGAGGTCACCATTGTTTCCCGGACTAGAAAATGACGAGGGCATCAAATCTTTAACTAAACCCTCAAGAAAGGAAAAGAAAACGTAACACATAAGTAACAAAAACAAAAACGTGAAGGACTAAATTATGAGAAAAAAAAGTGAAATAATGAACACACAAGTAAAAATAATAAAAATACGAAGGACTTACACAGACAGCCACATTTGGTCAATTAAAATAACGTTTAATTCTGGTCAAAAATATTCCTGCTGCGCTAAAGATCACCAATATTGTGTGTAAACTATGCGACATTGAGCTAAGCAGCAATATTTGTGATCATCATGAATAGTCATTGCGAACTCAAAAAGTGTGGCTGCCTGCGTAAGTCCTTCGTACTACTGTTCTTCTGAATTCTGTGTTCATTATTTTGGCTGCTCAGGACCAGGCGGAACTTGGTGGTGCTTTTTTCATTCTGACCTTACTTCGTACAGCTTCGTAACCATAGAAAGAAACAGAAACTAGCTTTTCTACATAATCCCACCCCTTCTCCTAGAAGATACCCTCCGTGTATGCTGTAATTGGAAGAAAAAACACAATAATCAGCACACCTATACATTATTAACTACATTGTTTTTAATAAGTTTTCTAAATAGGCCCCTGGCCCAGAACCAGAATAATGGAACCCTTTTTTTGTGCTATGTATAGTTTTCGCACAAACGATTTGGCCCACATTTCGCTGAACATACTCTGTACAACCTAGAAGTGCACCATTACAATTTCGGTGTACTTTACACCACCATAGTGCTTCCTATGTGCATGACATTTAAAAGCGAAATCCGCGAACACTTCCCAATAATTTATGCTTATTAAGCCGTGCGCTTTATATGAGGCCTTTAAGTTCAAAGCATCCAAAGTGCGCGTCCGTCTGCATTTGCACAGTATACAAAAGAGGGGAAAATACGGCCGGACTACTGTTCTCACTCCGCGCAGCATATAGCTCTAAGAAAAAACAGTGAGTGCGCAGGCGAGCTGGTGGATGTTGATCATGATGTAGAAAACCCGAGACTTTCGACCAAGTTTCCCTGCTTTTACCACAGTCTCGGGTTTTCTACATCATGATATAGCTCTAGGATACTCTAAATTTTGCTTATAGAGGGAATTTCACCACGCAGAATGTACAAAGACAAGCTTGAAGGTCGCACAGGCCGGTCGCACAGGTTAAAAAACCGATTACATTGCCCTTTGTTTTCGCGCCATAAAACGTTGTGCAATTATAATAATAACATCAATGGGACTCGATAAGATTGCATTAAAGTTCCCAATCGGGTGTGTTTTATACCGCACAGCCACTGTGTGTACACAAGTCAACTAGCTCTACACATATTGCTGAATGCAATATGTGTAGGCTGAATGAGATAAGTGTCGCACTTGCCGAGCTTGAAATACATTCGTGATCTATACGAAGGTGAACAAGCAGTCGTCGACTGCCCAGTACTGAGAGCATCATGCAGCAGCTGACTTGCTCTCCTTTTCAAATGCCTTGCGAACCAAGTGGGGCAAGTCGTATGAATCGTTTTAAATTCGTACAGTCCGCTGGGTGTGACGAAGGCTGTTTTTTCCCGGTCCCGTCCGTCAATCTCGATCTACCAGTAGCCACTCTTCGTGTTCATCGACGAAAAGTAACGGGAGTGGTGCAGACGGTCTAGACTATTGTGATGCGAAGGAGTGCTAGACGTCTTACTTTTCACAGCATAAAGTCGACGATAGTCCACACACAACCTCAGGGTTCCGTTCTTCTTTACGAGCACGACAGGTGAAACCCATGGACTGCTTGACAGCTGGAAGATTTCATCGCCGAGCATCTCCTGAAGCTGTTCTTGGATGACTTCCCTCTACTTCAAAGAGACGAGGTACGGCGACTGGTGGACTGAACGGACATCACCGTCGGTAACAATATGACGTTTTGCCCATGGTGTTTGTCTAATTTTTGACGACGAGGCCAAACACTCACTGTATTCAGTGAGTAAATCAACCAGTTGCCGGCGCTTTAGAGCTGGGAGCTCTGGGTCGATGTCGAGCTGCGGCGGCGCCGGCAACGTGCTCTTGCGCTGTGACGACGAGGTTTCCCCAAAAACGGCGGTGACCACAACTGGCGCTTTAAGCTCCTCGACGTGACTTACGGCGGTATACTTCGTTGGGCGCTGCGGTTCCTCTTGAAAGTTCATCGCGAGAACTGTTGTACGTCGTTCTTGGAGCTCTGTGGCACCTCGTGTAACGAAAAGTCCTTTGTCAAGAAAAATATGGACGCTGCCTTTCAGAAGAACTTAACCACACATTGCTGCGTCGGTTATTACGGTTACGACAACACACGACTCGACAGGTGGGGGGGGGGGGGGGCAGGTTCACATGATGGGCAATAACGCGGATTGCGGTTGACGTAGTGCGGGGTTCCACCGACGGGAGAACAGTCTTCGCAGAGTGAACTGGTTGGCCCCGAGGTTAATGACGGCGCCATACTCACGGAGGAAGGCCATCCGGAAGACAGTGTCGCTCGCACAATCTTGCAGAACGACAAAATTCACAGGGCACGTCTTACCGTGGATGTCGACGCGGGCAGTTCATCTCCCGGGAGTAGTTCGTATTTGAGGTTCATCTCACGGTGTCATCATCTTTTGCAGGCGGTGCTAAAGCCTTCCACTCATGACTGAGTAGTCTGCTCTGTGGTCACGAGTGCCGATGCCTCTTGGCCTATGATAACAACGTTTAGATTGTTTGGCACTGTTGCAGGAGCGTCGGTGCGATGCGTGTCGCCAGGAGAGATGGAGCGCTCCGGCGGTCTTGGGGGCTTTTTACTTCAGTCGTCTTCGGCTCTTTGGCAGCGCAACCTCGAGCTGTCGCCGCACTTAGTTTTCCCGACGAGATAGCGTGGCCAGGCTGTCCCACCGGGAGCGGCAGAAGGGCGAAAGCGCACATCGATGCGAAGGCGAACGGGAACCTCGTGGCAGTGTCAGCACCGGGAACAGGGGTCGTCCTAAGTACTCCTCGATCTCCCTTGATAGCTCTCCAAGTCGGTCAGCGCCAAATCCCGCAGGCCGATTTCTTTTGGTATGAACACCTGCGGTAGACATGGTCGGCCTCGCCGCATTGATAACACAGGGGTCGTCGACCGACCGTGCGCCACACATTCGTCTTCCTAGGCGCCGGTTGTATGGCGCGGAGAAGCTGGCGCCGCCCTTTTTGACGTCGGAAAGCCTGCGACGCCGGTAACTCACGTCTTGGCGACGTCAAATACTGCCGGCCAGCTGGCGTCAGTCTCCGAGCTACCGCTGCTTAGGTCAGGGTGGGCTCGTATAGTGCTGCTACGCTGGCAGGAGCCTCTGGTTGGATTACCCGCTGAACTTCCTCGCGGACAACTTCGGCTATCGACAGCAACGTCGGCTGTTGGGAGCAGCCAGGAGCGCTCTGAGCTCTTGAATGACGTCGTGAACGATCTAGTGAATGCCTTGAATGCTGGAGCCAATAATGCAGCTAGACGGACCGAGGGCAGCAACGCCGGGAATTCGCTGATAGTGACTGCGCAAGCAGCACTTTGTGAATGGGCCATCGCTGGCAAGTGTACTATGGCCAACCAGATTTTCGATGGCCCAAGCTTGGACAAAGTGCTCGGCAATAGAAGTGTTTTCGTCCTCGTCTGGTGACTTGCCATTCACTTTATGCCAGTCGCTGGCCATTCAGTTTAGGCCAGTGACTGGCCATTCATTTTAGGCCAGTGACTGGCCATTCACCTTTGTCCAGCGGCTAGCCATTCACTTTAGGCCAGAGACTGGCCATTCACCTTTGGCCAGTGACTGGCCATTCATATTTGGCCAGTGACTAGCCATTCACTTTAGGCCAGTGACTTGCCATTCACCTTTGGCCAGCCACTGTCGGCCAGCCACTGGCCATTGACTTCCGGCCAGTCACTGACCGAAAGTGGCTGTAGTTATACACTTAATACATAATTTATCACAGACTGCCTCAGTGTTCCTCAGAAGACTGTCAAGAGTTTCGGGAGGTCAAGTTTTAGAACTCAACCCCAGAAACTCTTACATAGTAATGACACGCGAAGCTGCTGCAAGGCTGCTCAATATTAATTGGACTTTTTGAGTACTAAGTCTTACGACGCTGGTTGTGACCACCATTCCAGTCGTCGTAGGTTCAGGGATGGTATGTTGTCCCACCATTAAGATCCCCCGGTAGTGCAGCAGTAAAAAAAAAAAAAGAAGTAACTTTAGGTGAATGGACAGTGCAACAATAGTGAGTTTCAGTAGATCGTTCCGATACCTCCGATAGCCCTGATAACGATACCATGCATTCGCAAGGGAGGCGGTGGCGGAGTATCGGGGATCGTTATCGGAGTCATGGGAGCGATCTACTAAAACTCTCTACTGTTCAGTTACAATATTTTTCACTTACACAAGCTTATTGGCACTAATGGGAAAGAGAAGCCTTGAGTACACAGTTAAGGTAAATTTACACACTTAAGGGTGTAAATCAGTTGGTCCCTGGGCTAACACCCTTATGGCGTTGAGGCAAGCACCCTTCACAAAGGGTGCTTGCTGACACCCTTGGTGAAGGGTGCTTGGCATGAAATGGGCACCTGCTGGGGTGGCCCAGTGGATGCTGGGCCACCCCAGCCAATCTGGCGCCGGGAGAGTATCATGCGACGTTTTGGTTATGAAAAGTTCAAGGTCACATGACGCTCTCTCGACGCTGGATTGGCTGGTAGCGTCCGCCGCGCTCGGACGAAGGGTGAAATGAAGAATAGACCCCAGTGAACATTTCATTGGAATGTGTCCAATACACATATCAGAACTTGTAAATTTTACGAAAATCATATATGGTATTGCATATTCTTATATTATTATGATATGATTTACAGCTTATCATTTTTACTGAACACATTTACACTTTTTTCACTTAGAGGGATTGCCACATCACCACATACGAGGCACGTGATAAAGAAATAATGAGTCACACTAAACACAACTCGTTTCATGAAGAAGTAATACAAAAGAGCTCCTAGCAAGCCACATCATAACCCCGTGGGCACTTGGGAAGTGTTACGGCACCCCCCTTTCTCGAACTATAGGTAAGCAAGCAGTGGCCCCAAGCATCGCAATGCACGGCTGAACCATTGTGAACATCATGGTCTGCCACAAACGAAGCGTGTAAAGCTTTCCTGTTTGGAGATCAAGTGACATGTTTTGTTTGTCTCAGAGGATTGCAGGCAACACGCTTCGCTTATTACTCGTCTCCTAGGCGCATCTGTTTACTAATTGGAAGCAGGGTAGAGGGGGGTGGTTTAGCCCTTGACTGAACCACAGCAGTATTTCATTAGGTGAAGCTCAATATGACATCAATTAGAATGTGTTAAATTGAACATTTATTGAACCTTGAGAAATGAAAAATACAATGTATGCCATTCCATGAAATGAAGAATGCTATCTGCAAACATGTAATGAAAAATAATACAGAATGAACTTGCACTCTACGGCAAAAAAGCAAACGTTTCAGTAGAAGACGCTATCCTCTTGCTCACGTACAAAGAAAATTACAAAGTTTTGGAAGACGACTATGGATAAGGAAATCGTACAGCTAAATTCTAAGCACCTCGTCTACAGGAGGTCAGCATTAGTTATCACAGAAAGTGCCCAACATTTAAAGAAAGAAAAAGAAAACATGCCTCCATAAAACCTTCTATCATTCGTTCTGGATGCAAAATAAAAATTAACCTGAAAATACTGGCAAGAAAAGTGGATTATACACTTTTAAAACGGCTCACAAAACATCTCTTGAACCACATACCTTTTTGCAAACTTTGTTCAAAAATTTAATTACGACTGTCCTTGGATTGGTGTTGCTCAAGACAAGGAAAATCCTCTCCAGAGCGACCAATGTGTTGGAGGCCTTGCATTCGTACTGGATGCTGAAAAGCCAATATGCTGCCAACAACATGCACAGCCCCTCTTCTGCATTAAAAACGGAAAACAAGCACTCACGATCCTCAAAAAGGTGAAGAAAGTCTGCATCGTCCAGCTCTTGCTTGTTTGAGAGGACATATGGTGCCGGTGGGGGGTTCTCGTCCTGCGTTAGGTAAAAGGATAAAACAAAACATAATTTAATGTAGAAGGCCAAAACATGTTTGCTCTTGTCAATGGCTATTATTCGCTGCAGTTAATGCCATGAACATCAGCCTCCACACAGGCATACAGTGCTTATGTTGGAACAAGTAACCGGTGTCTGCAGCAATGTAAGACGAATGAAGAATTACAATCGGGGCAACATCACAACATGCAAGCATTGCGTTGTAATCTTAGGGGCACTTGTATCTCTATTTCTGTACCGAAATGCATTTCCAAAATCTATTTGTGTTTCAGTAGTGAAATACTTTTGCGATGTATTATGATACGCTGCTAGACTTATGTATCTTGTTACATTTATTGTTAGAAATGAGCTGACAGGTTTGGAGATAAAAAAAAAGCCACGGAAAAATCCGACGCATCACTGGTTTATTTTTGCAAAGAGTGATTTTTTGCTTTGCTCTCACTTTTGACTTCTACAGCGGCCGGTTTTCTTTCTGCTGAGAGCAGCCTTCCTGTGTACATTTGAGGTTATTGTATGGGTAAGAGGCCACCAACAAATGCACAGATGAGAAACAATGTCTGAAAGAAGAAGGCAAAAAGCAGGGACATTTGGGCAGACACGGTTTGTCAGGCGGTGTCATCGATCGCCAGCGTTCATTGGGTGCGATAATGGGTTCTTTTCGGTGTCAGCGAACATAGCCAAGGGAAGTCAAGTTGCAAAAAAAAAAAAGGGACAAACACCGACAGAAGGCGGGGAGCTTAGGTGCTACAATCTATGCTTGCCACAGACGCACCCTTCTCACCTCGCCACCCTGCATTTATGAACCGTATAGGGCTGCCGACTGACCATAACGGTACATGCTAATATTTGTCCCTTGGCCAATGTTAATTTTTTTGCCTCCTCCTCTACACTGAAAAACCCAAAGATAAAGGTTACAGAAAACAGCCAACATAAAAATGTTTCACATGTAGCTGTAGAAATTAATTTTCAAGGCCTACATTTTAAGTACAGTCGCCGGCCATATGAACTCCCCCGTCCGAACACCAACCGGTGCAGCAAAAATCCAGCATGCAGCGTGTAGAGGTTGACGGCTGCGGTTTTCAACGGTGGAGGGGGTGATTACACATTAAGAGGTGCTCGTGATGATATATTTCTACAGCTATCTATGATACATTGTTGCGTTCGCACCTCAATGCACCCCTCAAATCCGTCACACACAAAGGTATTCTGACGAAATATACAATGAGCTGTCTGCGTCAAGAGAAGAGCAATCTCGGTGGCCCAAAAGGTAACCTGCGGCTGCTGGATGACTTCATGTAAACGAACCCAGAATTCACGGACTTGCAGAGAGGTGCAAAAACTGTGACATTCAACTGAAAAGTTAATAAGCTCAAATTATTATCCATTTTAAGCCAAAATCCATGATTCGCACATGCCTATTATTTTCACAATGAAGCCAAAGGCGAACCAAGTAGTAGTCCGTTGATTTATTGCCGAATAGAATACACTTTGAGTACCAAACTGGATGCTTTGTTTATGTTTGGAAGGTTGCAATAACAAATGCAATACTTAATTGGGTGAAAAGCAAAGTTTTGTAACAATTATGGGCATGATTACATTCTACAAGTCGTTTTACGTGTATACACTCTGCACAGCATTATATTTGAAAGCTAACAAAATTTAAAAAAAAGGCCGTGAGAGTTCTGTCGATGTCTTCACTGCGTGTTCGTGGGACTCGGCGGACATTTGTAAAGGGGATAAATGTCACAGTACGTTACTAATTGACCAAAATCTGTTAGCTTTAAATTCATGGCTTTTTGGACCATGTGCAACTGCAGTGTTCAAAGCCAGTCAATATTAAAGGCTATCCCTATTTAAACCATTCACAAAATGTCAAGCGGCTTGGAGGTATTCATTGTCCAACTTTTGCGTTTTTAATGTCGGATGCAAAAACCATGCTCAGCTTGAGCTCATGATTTCGTGCCGTTAATAATGGGCAGAAGAGTCCCCTAGTCATACTGGGTACGTTGTCACTATCTCGACGGTGTGTCCTTGGCGGAAGCATCGGCGTCATACTTCCAGGATAGTGAAGGTGCGTCCGAAGCAACCAGGTCCGCACGACATCCTGAGGCCTTCTGAGCGCAAGATTTTGGAATTGGGCGACGAAAAGGCAGATTTTTAGCACTGGATAATTCGAAACTTGTTGCCATTCGCAAATTGTGTCAATTCTGTTAGTCTTTAATATTCACTGCCTTTGAAACTAGAATTGAAACATACCCCACTAAACCATTATTAAAAATTTCGGTTAATCAGTTTTGAATAACATACTGCTAACGGTTTCCCCCTTATGTAATGTCCTCTGAGCCCCACAAACACACATTGAAGTCAACATCCAAGTAACACTCACGCGGTTTTTCTTTATCTTTTTTTTTTACCTTGTTTGAATCAAAATAGAAAGCTTTGTATTTATGTATTTATAAATATAATAAATACCGGGTGCATGTGCATGCAGCCTTGCACCATCCCACTATAGAGGTCCACTTTTTTCTGAAGTAAAACTGGATCAAACGGACAATGCCAGTTTTACATAAACCCCCAGCACTGCATGTACCAAAGACGGCCAAACCTGATTGCTCACCTCATAGAACACTCTGCGCGGCTTGAGGATAGCGGCTTGCGGTCTTTGACGGTGAGTCTACTCGCTTGGTGCAGCTGGGACCTGCAATAAATTCAATACCGCTTGCCATATCCCACAAAGTAACAAAGAAAAGCCAGTAATACATAAGTCTAGAGCACGGCATGTCCCAAGGACCGCTAGAAATTCTCGCTCGACTCATAGAAGACTTCATGCGACAAAACCCTGCATTAAGGACCGATTGAACTTAGTATAAATGTTGTAGAAAAATAAGGATCTGTATTCAGCTGTGTCAAAACACATGATCTAATGTAATAATTGTGTGGCCTCAAAGGGGTAGGGAAACGAAATTTCAGCGCTCATTTTCTAGCTTGAATGTGTTGCATGTTGAACCCTAACCTCAAAAAGACCAGTCTTCCGTTGAAAGGCACAAGAAAACTAATTTTAAAGCTAAATAAACGATATCTCAATGTGCACCTGGTGGATGCATGCGGAGCCTATTTGGGAGATAATCTAGCAACACTGAGGAACTTGCTACGTAGTCGCGACGTAGCAGAATCCTTCGGAGCAGCGCCGCCCTTTGGAATTTCAACATTTTCTTTCTTAGCTTTCCTCTTGGCTCAACTTACAAATCGCGCATTGTACCAAACGGTCCAAGAAGACGGAAAGGAAGGACTACCCTCATTCTGGGACCCTCGTTCATGCAACCGGAAACAGCCATTCTCCCCCTAGAAGATTAGCCCGTCGCTCAAAACTCAAACAAAAGTTGCTTTCCCCATCCCGTTCAGCCCTAAGCTGACAGTGTTGTGGAAGCTACGTGCTCCTTGGGCCAGCCCACGTGGGCCAGCCACACGCTCGTCACCCCACGGGTACTTCGAACGGCTCGGTTGTCACGCGCTGACACTATTGACACCACCACAACGCTGACAACGCCACCAAGGGCAAAGCTCTTAACCACGCCTGCCTTTCTACTCCACGAACGCGGGGAATCTTTTCTTTCTGTTTTTGTTTGCGCCGGATATCCCACGACGCATCGCGCTCTTCGTTCGCTTCTCTACGAGCGCTTGCTCGACTGCACCGTTTGGAACGAAAAATATAGCCAGTCGTTCAAAACACAAACGTGCAATTATCATTTACGGTTATTATCCGTCATGCTTGACTCACTTCCGAACGAAATTTGAATATTTCAATATTTGTTTCCGTACCCCTTTAAAGAACGCAACTGTGATGACGAATTAATGAATGATGATGATGAAATAATTTTGACTAAAGAGAGTGACCACAAGTGTATACTGAAAGAATCACTAACAATGATGAAACCTAGAAATCTATTAGTGCCTTCCCTGTGTTTTGCCATCGAGTGGAAGAAGTTTCTTGGCCTATATTTTTGTTAGAAACAGGTGTGATGCGTCCGTCTGTTTTTTTTTAAATCTTGATGTTGTGCATATTTTTTATTTCCTAGGTTGAAAGCTCAACGCATTCCATGTTGTTTGTTCAATCACATTTACCTAAATGTTAGTAGGTTGTTTTTTTTATGTTTACTGTCCTTGGGTATGTCAGGGGTTGTGAACAGTAAAACGCTGTAAGGCCCAGGAAGGAATTCCCTTTGTAAAGTGGTAGCAAGCAGAAGAGAAATCGTAAAGACTAACTTCATGTCTTCCCCTACGTTTTCTTTTTTGGGTCGCCTATTCATTTTTTGCCCATTAATATTCAGCTGTGTTTGATACTTCTCTGCGTTTGTGTCATCCTTCAGAGAACCTGTCTTTAATAAATTATGTGTTTAGCCTGTTCAGCTAGCTTGCACCCTCGTTTTTGTTTATTAATAAATGACTGTAGGATTCAACTGCAAGCACGGTGTTAATGCATACTAATAAATAGCAGCATACTTTTATTGACTAGTGCTGATGATTGGACTAGTTAGTAGCCAATTATTGAAAAGAAATCATGAAGAATATGGGAACGGAGGATATGAACACAACACATCGCTGTGTTGATCTCCTCCTCCTTGTCCGTGCCATTCACATTCCATGTTTTTAATAACACATTTATTAATAATTTTCTGCTTGGTATCATCTGTATAGGGGTTCAATGGAACGACCCACCTGCTATTGCATTCACTTTAGGGCAGCTCCCCCTCCCTCGTGGTGCCATCGTTCAGGAAGTGCAAGGCGGGTGTCACTCTCACTCTTGTGGTTCAGTTCCCCAGCTTTCCATAGGTTTCAAGCTGCTAGCCAAACTGAGTCAGGCCTTCCAGCCCTGCAGGAAATGTCAATTCCACTCTTTTAGAGATAGACACCCACAATTTTCATGTACGTGAAAGAAGCTCTAACAGAGAGGAAACAAAATGATTGACCTTTTTTTAATGCATCCTTTTCTTTTGCTGAGAACATACATAAACGTTACACGCTATTGTACATAGAGTGGTGCGGCTTAATGTAGGATGAGCACTTTTTTTCATATAACTTTTATATAAAGAAAAAACTCAATATAATGAGTCGGGCATAAATGGTTGCTATGAACTGCCCTATACATTTACACATTGCATGATATCACCAAAAGAATGGAGTAGCGTAGGGCTGCACTGCATCAATTACGACTTTGCAACCAATTAATAGTTGGCATTTATTTGTTTATTGTTCTTGGCTATTATTTTTTGACAGAAAGAATAACCGGGCGAGTTGGTACGGTGGTAGTCTTTGAACTCCGTCAAATATTCAGGTTTGACATTAGTTAATTTTTTTCGCCTTTTTTCATGTTTTTGCTTTTTCTAGCTGCTCTGATTTTTGTAAGGGCTTTCGCCACTACTAAAAAACGTGACATTTAAACTCCTTTTATTTTTTGCATCACACAATCGTAAACGTAAAATGTGAACCGGTTCGGTAAACGCGAAGAGACCTAATTTCCGAGGGTAAAAGCTCTAAAAACAACGGACAAGTAAAAGAAACAAACAACACAGGGCGTTGTTTGTCCGTTGTTTTTAGCGCTTTTACCCTCGGAAATATAACGACGAGACCGCGCGTCTCTACGGCACAGGATGGAAAAAATCATGCTGCATGCTCGCTCTTGTAACGTTTTTCTCGCTCCCGCTTTATGAAACAAATCGGCGAGCGGCTGTTAGGACAAGACGTCAGAACTAGCATGACCTGTGATTAACACTTTGGGACGGCGACTGAATGCTTGAACTGCCGTCAGACGGCACTTGAACGCTCCGTACAAGCGTCGTCGGACAAGCGCCGCATGACGGCGCCCAGAATATGCCCACGGTTCCGCCGCACTAGAATCTTTCTCACACTGCGGAGCGAGCCACAGGTTTTGAAGAAGATACGCTCTTTTCAAATGATGAAATAACACAGGGCAGAAGCATAGTTAGAATCAAGCATAGCTTAGCAAGCACACGGTACATGACAAAGTTTGAAACAGCAGCCCACTTCGCCGAAACAAAAGAAAGTTGCTTACCGGCGTTTGCACGAGTCGTGCATGGGCGGTTCTGAACTTACGGGCGTTGGCAAGACGCAGCTTCTCCCAGCTGTCAGTCATCGATTGCTATTCTTGAACACGGTATTCGTAAGGAAGATATCTAAAATATCCACTAAAACGGCTAAAACGTAAAAAAAAAAAAAAAGATTTCCGAAGCCTCTGGAGCTTCAGCGACCATTCAAACAAGCCCAACGGAAGCTGATTGCAATAGCGATTGCCTTCCGCAGTCTTCAAGAGTCTCTTTTCCTTTTTATTTGTTGTTATTTTTTTTAGAACGATACTAAGTTAATTATTATTATATTAGTAACAATAGGAATGTCCTTAAAATAATAATGTAAAACATTACACAAAGTGAGTAAATCATAGGTTTTATTTAAACTTTAGGTTATTTCTTTTTTGTGTAAACCGAAACCGAAACTAACTTAAGCAACGTTTCCTTTGTCATAATTGTTTGCATGCGCGTGCGCGTTTGTGCGCGCGCGTGTGGATGCGTCCGCGTGCATGCGTGTGTGCGTCTCTGGTTGTGCGTGCGTGTGCGTCTGCGCGCGAACGTGGGTTTGCGCGTGTGCATGCGTGTGTATGTGCGTGCGCGCGTGTATGAGTGCGACTGCGAGGGTGCAAGCGTTTGTTTGTGCGTTCTATTGCACTGCGCCCGCAAGAAGAACAATTGGACGTCCCTGGACACTGTTAAAACACTAACTTATTTATTATTATTATTATTATTATTGTTATTGTTGTTGTTGTTGTTATTGAAACATAGCCCTGAGTCTTTAGACACATGGCCCTAAACTTTTCCATAGCTGGCTGTAGCTGTATCTATAAATTTCTAAGGCCGACCATGCAAAGCTACAGGGGGTGATAGCCTGCCATTACATTTTCCATAGACGACCATAGGCCATTTTTGTATGGGATGTCTCGGACTGCTTTATTATGGGATTTTCCTCTTTATGTGTGTGAGTTTTTGTGCATGTCACCATATTCTTAAATGAATAGTTTACTCAGGTTGACATGGTCATGTGACAGGTTCTAGCAGCATGTCATTAATATTTGTCAAACATTTTCACTGTATTTTGATTTCATGTTGCCAGATATAAACTCAAGACTAACAGATTTTTTGACTGTACACTTCCATCCTGGGGGGTAAAGGTGGGTGAGAAGGAGTGGCAAATCCCGTGCGCCGACACCCGGGGTCCCGAGTGAACGATCGCAAAAACGAGCGACCGAACACGAGAGAAAGAAAGCAACGTTGCCATGGTAAACGCGAAGAGTGAAAACTCTCAGCAATATAAACAGTGATAATTTAACGTTGTAAACTAAATTCTGAGCTATTCTAACGCTTATAAAAAGCAATAAAGTCCTTACGCTGCATTAACTTCCCTTCTGTCGAAATCTCGGAAATCTGATGGTTGCGCAGTTTCGTATTCCTCAACCGCGCCCAGCCGCGCCCCACCGGCGAAGCCGGGTATATGGTTTAGTTTAGCGTTAAAGGGATACTCCACCGTTTTTTTCATTGTCTCCGATTTGCTTGAAATTTTGCTAAACTAACCAACAAACATTGCTAAAATAGTATCCCAAATATTAGGTCAAAATATTGTTTTTTCGCGAAGTTATTGAATTTACAGTTTTGGTCTTCACCATGTTTTTCAAACTGAAAGTCTCTACTGGCAACAACGAAAAACTGACGTCAGTGGAAGGCAGGGGTTCACTCTTTGGGCTGTAGATTTTGTTTTAAACTGATTCGAAGCAGTTTCATGGTGTCAAATGAATGCTTGGGAAGCTCGCTGCAGTACCCGCGCACCAGCACGGAACAAATGATTGGCATATTCTATTTTTTGGCTGCTTGCTCAACTGGCAAGTCTGCCTGCCACTGACGTCACGGCACTGAAAAGTGCGCGAATATTTGAATGTTGGTTTTTGCACCATTTTCATTTGCCGATTTCACAATATCTATTATGAATTTCTCGATGCTAAATAGCATACCGGAAAGGCTAAAGCCCGGGGAGTCAGAAAATATATTTAGTTGAGGTAGCTCAAGAAATCGGTGGAGTACCCCTTTAACGCGAGGCCGTACATCTGCGCGCTATGCAAAAAGAAAGCTTCGAAAGGAGCGCGAATATCTTTCCACCGGTAAGTTCGTGGATTGTTGAAGTTCACAAAACTGCTCTGATGATGTAACCGTGTTTGGGACCCCGAGGGTCTGCCTGCATGATCCGCCGCTTGCGGCAGCCAGAATGTATGGGAAAATGGCGGACCTTTTCCTCTAGAGTTAGTATGTACGATCTCTATGCTTCCATCAATAAATATCTGTAAAAAATGCTAGTATAGAGCATTTCACCCTACTTTCCAATTTCTGAGCATGGAGTGATTTGTAAGAAAATGAAATATGAACTCATATATAAAATTTTGTTTGCAAACATAAAATTGTATGCAAAAGAGGCACTTTATTATCAGCAATTTGCATGAATTACAACTGACACTATAAAAAACTAGACTGCTAACAACTGTTGCTTTTAAAGCAGAAATCTTATCTGTACATTATGTACAGAGCGATATATAAGCTTTCCAAAACCATTTCACATTATTTATTTAGCACCCTCTTCTACACATTTCTCACATTCTTTACTAAATCTAGAGTGCAACACGAAACAGCACTTTTTTCGGTAAAATTATGAGGATGTATTCCTAGTTTTAGGGTGTTAGCAAGCTGTAGCCGAGGGTGTAGGTTGCTACAACACCCCTTTTACACACTTAAAGGTGTAAAAACTTTTACTGTGTAGTACGGCCGAGCATCACTGGCGTCAATCACCGCGATAGCGTCAATAGCGTCACGGCGTTGCCCACCACCCGCCAACAACCACGTTGTTAACAACAAAACCAGCGTTCTGCACATCTAGGTCGAGATGTTTATTTTCTTTCTGTTTTACGTGTGGTTCGATTTTGAACGTTTCCGTTGCGGTTTTAACCGAAGCTGTTAGCTTTCCTTGGCTCAGGAAATCAGTATCCTAGTACCTAATTAAAACATTACTGAGACTAGCTTAAGTTTAATCAATATATGAGAGACGTCTTGTTTAGGCTCTTCCAAAACACAAAGTCTGAAATATCCAATCTTATCTGATTCAAGCACAAGCTGATCGGGGTGCGTGGCTAGCGTGGCGGTTTACTAAGCTGAGTGCATTGATACACCTATAGGTTTTTAAGGTAGAAAAGGGGGCTTATGGTCGGTATACAGGTACGCTGGCTGGGTAACGGTGGGTGCGTCTTCCAGGAAAGGGGAGCATCTGCACCCGATGCACCCGACTACAACTTTTTTTTCTTCGAGTGCAGTTGGGAAGTAAATATGTGGAGCAGTAACCGAAAAATCGCGGATGTGGCATTCGCGCTAAAGTGCCGCGCGGCGACAGAGCGGTATAGTTAGCGCGAAGATGACGTCGGCGCTGCTTTCGTATTTTATTTTCATAGAGCAACGACGGGCACACGACAATGAGCCTTTCAAGTCTAACGAAAAAAAAAAAAACTGAATAAAACGGTGATCGTTTGCTTGCGCTAACAGTGTTCGCGCGATGCACGCACTAATATCCTGCCAACCACTCGCTCATGATGCTTCTCTCGCTGCCCGTCGTTATGCCAAAGTTTCGTCAACGCGATGAAAGTTTAGATTATGGGTGTCCCTGCGGCGAAACTGAAAATCAGCACTTTTGGCAGAACACTTGTAGGCCGTGTTTATGTCCACGGCGGCCAAGCTGAGAATCAGCACTTCTGGCCAAACACTCGCCGGCCGTGTTTATGTTTCCGGCGGCCAAGCTGGAAATCAGCACTGCTGGCCAAAAACTTACCGGCCGTGTTTATGTCTCCGGCGGCCAAGCTGAAAATCAGCACTTGTGGCCGAACACTTGCCGGGCGTGTTTATGTCCCCGGCGGCCAAGCTGAAAATCACCACTGCTGGCCAAGCACTTGCCGGCCGTGTTTAAGTCCCCGGCGGCCAAGCTGAAAATCACCACTGCTGGCCAAACACTTGCCGGCCGTGTTTATGTCTCCGGCGGCCAAGCTGAAAATGAGCACTTCTGGCCAGGCGCTTGCCGGCAGTGTTTATGTCTCCGGCGGCCAAGCTGAAAATGAGCACTTCTGGCCAGGCGCTTGCCGGCAGTGTTTATGTCTCCGGCGGACAAGCTAAAAACAACTAGTTTGTGGCCAGACCCTTGCCGGCCTTGTTTATGTCTCCGGTGGCCAAGCACTTAAAGTGGCCAAGCTGTCCAGACACTGGCCAACCGTCGGCCGATCGAAATTCACTTTCTGGTGCTGCTTGGGTGGCTCAAGCTTGCGAGGCACGCTTGATGTACTGTACGTGGCCTCAGTCACAAAATCTTCGACTGTTGTCGGAGGGCTGCGGACGAGGCCCCTAAAGATGTCGTCTCTCACCCCGCGCATGAGGACCAGCAGCTTCTTGTAGTCTCTGGCATGCGGGTCAGCACGTGCGATCAGGCGCAGGGCATCTTCCTGGAAGCCGGTGACGCTCTCGTTTTGGCCCTTAGTACTGGTTCGAAGTAGGTATTCGGCTCTTTCTTGCCGGTATTCGTAGACAAATGTTCCTTCATCTGGTTCGGCCGAGCCATTGCGGCGCGCAACGCGTTCGTACTGGTCGATGCAGTCTTCGACGTCTTTGTATTGTACACCGTAAATCAGAGCAGCCGCCCATTGTGCGACTGGCAAGTAAACGGTGGTAAAAACGAATGCCCGATGAAGTAATGGGTAGTCCTTTCTTAAGCGTGCGCTGGAGCCAGAGATGGCGAAATTACTTTCAAAACGTAATTAAATCACATTACTAATTACCTTCCTGAAATCGGCAAAAATATAATTAAATTACATTAAAAATTACCGCAGACTAACGAATGATATTACATTACAATTACTTTTGAAAAGTAATGAAACAACTTTGAAATTTCTTTGACATTACTTTTGAATACCTCGAGGCAGTAATTCGTGCTTATTTATTTACCATATACACCAACACAGTGTTTACAAAACAAGTCCTCGTTTGCTCACACAGCGCGTGTACAGCAACCAGATTCGGGAAAAGCGAGGCGCTGCGCATGCGCAGTGCCTACAGCTGCGGCAGTGATGTGACTTCAAAGAGCTGAGTTGGTCTATATCTACCAAAACTCAGATCTTTTCGTTTACACTGCAACAGCCTTATGCGCCTCAAGGTGAACCATACTGAACAGTAGTTTTGCTGGCGCACACGACGTAAGTGTTAAACATGATGAATAGCTTCTTTGAATGTGGCTCAGAAATACAGTCGACTCACTGGTTTCTCTGTTCATTCAACGGAGACAGTTCTTACTAAAACGGTGATATGTTTCCGTCTTCCTGATTTAGAAGTTGCAATGGCAGCTCGGTCTTGCAAGGAGTCGTCACGTGAAACGTGTCCCTTCCACCTCAGACGCTATTTAATTATATCTGGCATCAATGGATAGTAGGGGAGCCCGCGAACAGCTTTATTCAGCGTTCAACATGGGAAAGGGAACGCGTGCCTGTACCCTCCACTGCATTGCTACGAAAACATGTCGCCGAGTATAGTTGACCTATTCTCGGTCATTGTTTTCAAGGAGCATTTTTCCCCAATACCCGAAGAGCCCAAGTTATTGCGCATTGTCACACAAAGGGCCCGGAATATTCCTAAGCAGAAGCGTCGCCAGTTGAGGAAGCGCGCGAGCTTCCTAAATTGTGTACTCTCCCAACAGACGGAATGCGACATCTACTTTTAGGCTTATTCCCGTATAAACTTTCCAAGGGAAGGCAGCGACGCATACCACGAGCGGCACCTACTTTGCTCGAGGACGCACGAAACGTTCTGGGGCTTTGAAAAGGCATTTTGAATTAACAATCAACTGTTTATTCCGGTCGTTTGTTCACAATGGTCGAAGCTTACGGTTTGACCTTGCTTGACGAAAGTACAAAACTGGGGATCTGTTTGTCCTGTCCTCTCAGGTTTTAAATTATGTTTAACTGACTGGTGATGTGCCCGTCGCCTTGTAGCCTATCGGCCGCTCATCCCTAAGCGGACGCGCTGTCAGCTTAGGGATGAACGGTGGAAGCTACGTGCTTGTTGGTGCAATCACACGTCTATCGTTGGCCACGTAACTACGCTCTTGTTCATACCTACGCGAAGAGAATGCGACGGGTCAGGTTATGAAAGGAAGGTGTTTGATTGGTTCTGGTTAGATTGCAGCTTTCACTGCACTATCAGCTTAGGGATGCACGAAGTATAATATCGTCGTAATGACGCGACGCCGTGAATCTGTTGTGCCTGGAGTTCGCAAGCCGTTGCCTTTCAGCGAGGTCTACACGTAAGCGTTTCTCCTTCGCCTTTCCAGCCCTCCTTTCTGCGTCTGTCCAGCTCTTCGCACGAGGTGTTGCGCTGAGGTGGCCGTCGTTTATTTTCTTTGAAGCTCTTTCACAATAATTTACCATGCGAAATAATTTCTCTCTTCTTTTTAAAGCTTACAAACGAACTTTATAATTTATGATAAAATTAATTTCAACAGTAATGACTAATTTTCTGGAAAGTACTGCCTGAAAGTAATTTATTACATTACTGAATTACTAGCTTAGAGAAGTAATTCATTGCATTACTCATTACTCTGAAAAGTAATTTAATTACTATAATTTCATTACAGTAATGTCATTACTGTCATCTCTGGGGAGCACCTCCCCCAAAAAATAAGGCATCACAGGAAAAGATAAAAACATGGTTATTTGTCTCAGATTGCTTACGTAACAAACAATTCACAGTCCACGACATATAAATACCTTTTCCTTAGCCACACTTTGACCGGCAACGTGTATATTGGAGTGTAACTTTAAGCGCGCGCTGGAGCATATCTTGGCTGCCATTGCAAAAAAAACAGTTCTGTACAGTGGCGTTAGAAACAAACAGACTACCAAATCGCGCGCCAGCGTTTTCTTGTTCGCAAGACACAAATATTCAAAAGAAAATCGAGCAGACAAAAACCCCACTGCATCAATGACCTCCATTTGAAACCCCACGGGTCGAGTGGGCTCGCCACCACACGAGGAAGCAAGAAATGATGGCAGATGAGGTACCAGTTTGGTCTCGATGAACGTTCGAATGAAGGGATGCTCCTGTTCTTGACGAGAAAAAAATCGGGACACAAGTTGCTTAACAACCAAGAGTGAAAGTCAAAGTCCTCCATGACGCACCCGGTGAAAGACATTGTCACGCCTCATGCGTTCCCAATTAGATCCCCAGATGAACAAAGCAAAATAGAGTGAAACTTCTGAACTCACACGCGAGCACAGTGAATCGCTTGCGAGACATACCATATTTTTTAAATAAAAGAAATGTTGCAAACTATCGCTCTCGAGAAGATGGACAGATCACGTCGCCTCCATTGGTAAGCGCGGTTGGCCTGGTCGGTGGCAACCCCCGACTAATAGGTTTTGCTCTCACGGTAACAATTTAAAGGGACGCCGAGGTATGCGCAGGGCACGCGGTCCCAGCTAACGCCTTCGTACCCTGAAGGAGTTGTGGCCCATGCGCCGTGTCAAAACCCGCTGCACTTGTTCCAATTTATCGCAGCACCAGCAGCCTCACAGAAATCTGTAGCCAAAGCTACAGCGGCAATAACGCTGGGCATGTCACTGCAAAACACTGCGATAACATCTGTATAACTGATAACCTTTGTCTCGGTATTTTGCAGACGAAAGTACCGACAATTTTTACTATTCAAGACACTTAAACAAAAAAGTTCTAAATACAAATTGAATAACAGCGGTGACATGTGACACCCTTGCCTTACGGTCGTTAGTTTGTGAATTTGCTCTGCTACCCCTTTGTTTACGACAAGCCTTTGGTACAATCTTTACATGGCACTTCGGCACGTCCCAAAATAATAACTCCTACATTTGCATGCTTAAAACATCCAAAAGTACATCATGCCTGACATGGTCGAACGCCTTATCCAGATCGATTTCTAGCACAGCTACTTGGCCCATGCCCCCATCACACTTTTTTCTAACACGCTACGCGCGACATGCACGTTCTTCATTATAGTTCTGCCCTAAATACCAATCGTTTGGTGGTTACCAATATGCCGACTGGCTACACGTTGAAACCGTCGCACTAAAATCTTTGCCGGAACTTTGTAATCCACATTAGAGTGATGGAGCAGTAGCCCGTGACTTGGCGCAGTTTCACAACATCGACACTCTTAGAGATGAACACAATATACATTCGCGTAAAGGACGGATTAAACTCTGTTCGTTCATACGCTCTACAAAAGACATTCAGCAACACGCGGGCGAGTACGTTCTTATACTTTTTAAAAGCATTCGGCGCCTAGCCCGTCCGGCCCCGGCGTTTTCGCCTTTGGAAGGTCATCCATTGCCTTCACGATCTCTTGTATGGTTATTGGCTGCGAACGACATTCCGTCACCTCTTCCGCTAACTGCGGCAGTGACTCGAGAAGCTCCCGCTGGGTCCTTTCTTCCTTGACTTTTTCATTCAAGAAGCTGCCCACAGTGTGCAAGAAACACCTGCTGTATGCAACTTGGGCTCGTGCTCGTGAGGGCGTGAACATCTATTTCAGTAATATCATTCTGCAACGCGTATCGCTTTTCGTCTACTAAAGCCTGTTTCGTTGGTTGCTCGCCCATTAGGTACTTCTCAGCACGCGCTCCGACCATGGCTCTGCTATAACGTTCTTGGTGAAGCTGTTCTAGCCGTTCTTTCACGCTACCTAGATCTTTCGAACACGCGCTAAGATCTAAACAGTGCGCTCTTCAGAGCGCCTGTAAGTCAGCGGTTAAACTGCGTTCGGAACAACGCGCATTGTAGGACAAAACAGATGACCATTCTATCGCAACCATCATAACTTCTTGGTTTATGGTCTCCCTCTTCTCGAAAATATCCCCTCCCGTACTTTCAAAATACAATTTGAAGATTATGTTTATACCCGCAAGAAAGAACTCATCATCGAGCAGCTTGGTGTTAAGCTTCCACAGCTTCCACTAGAACCTCGCCTTTGTTGGAGCCCTATCACCGATCACTGTCGCAACGAGGCAGTGATCGGAGAAATAAAACCGGTGTCACCCGATATTGGCTTAACAATGCAGAAACGGAGGCGGAAACGTAGATCTTATCTAGGCGGGCGTGGGATGACGCTTGAAAGTGGGTAAAACGCATCTCACACGTTTCATTCCTAACGGTTTCAGCGTCAACTAGCTCAAAATCTTCGAGCAAGTCACTTAAACTCGTCGCACTTCTATTAGTGTGCTGCCTTGGTGGCGTTCTATCGTTTGTTCGAACAACGCAGTTAAAATCCCCGCAGAACACATTAGTTCTACTGCAATCTAGAAAATGGCGTAAGACCACAACAAAGGAAACTCAGTCTTTCACCGTACTGGGGGCGTATATGTAAATAAACCGCAAGAGAACTGCTGAAAAAAAAAATTGCACATAATAAAGCGCCCGTTCGTGTCGGTGCTGACGTCCAATTCCGACTAGGGAAAGGACTTCTTCACAAACAAAAAATACCCCCCCTGAACACCGACAGTGTGCGTAACACCACCTTCACACGAAAGTAAAAACGGGTTTAGTGCGCTGGCTACCTTTTCCTCCTCGGGAATCTTGGTTTTCTGAAAAGACAAGAAATCGGGTCTCTCATTAATTAACAAATGTTGCACTTGGTGCTGTTTTTTAAGTGTGCTGTGACCTCGGACATTTAGCGTTGCTACCTGAATGACTGTGTCGGGTGTACAAATCATGAGTGGTTGTGGCGCAGCACATGCCTTGAGCCTCGGACTAAGTCCCTGAAACCAGGCGTTGCCGCCTTACTTGCTGTCCCGCCGCCTACAGACGTCTGGGGGAGGGTCGGGCACTAAATGGTTCCGGCCCTTCTTCTCCCACCACGCGCTGGGACTGGGCACCACGCCCGGCCTCAGGAGTGGCTCGTCAAGACCGCGCTTGGTTGACTTGCTGGCGGTGTCCATGTCGGGGGTTTCTTCCGAAGCCTGCTCCTCGGTTGACGGGGCGCAATCTGTGCGGGGGACCAAGTTGTCTTTGGGCAGCGCAACAGAAGGGAGAGGTGTAACGCGTTCCTTGGTCACAGGGGTGTCGGTCGCCGACTCGTTGGCACCCTTTTCTGCGTGAGCCTCCGCAGCACCTTTGGCTTCGGTAGGGTGTACCTGATGTTCCGCAGCTGACGGGGCGCCAAATTCCAGACCGCGCGCAGCTCCCTCCATCTCCTCAACGTCCATGGTTAAGGGCGACATGTCTTCCGCCTGGGCACCACCGCTTACGCGAGCATACGTATTAGCGCATTTTTACTTTTCATGCCCGATGCGGAAGCACTCCGAGCACATCGGCACATGACAGTTTCGCCTAACGTGCCCTGAGCGCTTGCACCGCAAGCAGACAGGCACCTTTCCAGGGATGACAAGGAGCACGTTAACCCTGTGGAGTCGTAGCTGGTGAGAATTGCTGCCTGGCGTTACACTGCGCCTGAGCGTCACGCGGGCGACTCGGGTGGTGGACTCTGCGCCCTCAAATCCCGCAACCCGCCACTTTTCGCGCCCGACGTCGGCAACCTTCTAGTAGGGCTCCAGGAGTCTGCGGACCCGTCGTCCCGTACTTGGAAAGAAAGCCAGTGAAGGCGGACACGAACCCCAGTTGTGCTGGGATGGATGATGGCACAGCAGAGTTTCTTCACCTTGAGTTCTTTGGCATTCGGAAGTCGCTCCTTGGCCTCGGGCGTACGTAACGTTGCTAACCAGGCGTGATTTATTTAAAAGGCTTTAAGGGCCGCGATGTCGCTGAGAACATCACACTGTCTCAGTTCTCGCCTGAACTCTTCAATCGTGTACGGGTGTCCCTTGATGTCGCAATGCAGCAAAACAGAGTTTAGATACGCCGCCTCAGTTGGGATGGGCGGCAGAACAACCTTGTAGTCGTCGGTGGCAGACGCGCCGTCAGCGGACAAAAAACCACGGCCACCGAGGGCCGTTATCGCGGCTCCGGAGGAGCCAGCCATTCTGCGACTGTTCACGTCGAGCACCAGAAGAAGAACCCCCATTCGAAAACGGGCGCTTTTTTTTTTTTTTTTTTTTTTTTGCATTTGGCCACGGGCCCGCTTATTCGGACATGAGTATGGCAATATTATCTAGACTTTTTCTTAACACGCGCTGTACTTTCTTTATGCGTTCTAATGCATGATATATGATGTCGTTTATTTTTACATAAACAGCATTGCTTGATGCATTAGATAAGGGTGAAAGCAAGGAAGTTGTATAGGGTTCCTTGTCGAAATTGTTGTATCAAATGCAATATCGAGCTTGACCAAGGTTTCAATAGCGTCTTTCAGAAATGACTTATCGAAAGCAACTCGTACTAGTGGAATCAGATATTGTAATACAGTTGCTGGTCTTACGCTCCTCGCCATATTACAGATTCCTCTCACATAGACAGGCACGTAGCCAGGATTTTGTTTCGCGGGGAGGGGGGGGGGGGGGGGTTGGGGGGACGGTCGGCCCATTACAAAATGCTGTATGAGGGGAAGTGGGAGAGGGGGCCCCAGCAAAATGGAAGATTTCGGGGGGCTCATTCCTCCCCCCTGGCTATGTGCCTGCACATAGATAACCATTGAACATACCTTGAGTTTGCTTAACAAGTATACACTAATGATCTCACGCAAATGTTGATATATAAGAGTTTCTTAAACAAATGTGTTCATTGTATTACGTGGAACACGTCATTTTTACATGATACCAATTCATCGATATCGTTGTAAGAACTGTTAATTACAAAGAAATAATAAAATGCATTTTATTAGGGCAGCATAAAGATACTGACACATTATTTTCTTCAACCACGGGCTTTGCAAAACCACTCTGATTTTTTTTCCATAACAGCTACAAAACGATACGCTTTCTAGCGTAAGTTAGATGATTAGTTCTGGGTATTACAGCTGTCGTCATATTTGTAAAACTTCTGTGTTGCACCACAAAGAAGATCAAAAACGAAATCGCAGCAGGTGGAGTGGTGGCCCAGTTCGCTTTCAGGCACCAAGAGGGCACAGGCGGAATCTGCAATGCGTTTTTATAAGAAAGAAAAAAGAAATGTCAAAATTCGTTCAACGAATCATGGTAAAACATAGTTTCTTACTAATTAAAACCAAAAGGGTGCGGCATTTAGAGGTTTGGCACCTATAGGGTTTGTTTATGAGACTCGGCGGGTATTTCATGGATTATACTTATCACCACAAGTTCGGTGATAATTTGAATGTATTATTTATTTTACAATATATGCTAAAGTCTTTCATGTTGCAATCAACTTTATTATTAGAGACATTTAAATAGAGCTAAAACGTTTCAAATATATTGTGTACAAAAAATCGTTGAGATATTCTTCAAACAGTTTCGGCTTCTTCCAGCCTGATTGAGAGACTGAATACACGAAGTTCACCGGAAACATTGCCTTTCATGATGCGCAGATAGGTGTGGAACTTCAGGCACCTTGCCAATATCTCCGCAGCGTATCTCCTCTGAGTGCGACGGTGACACGCTTTCAAGACATTGAAGAGGTGCCTGAAAAGACTCACTCTTCTATGTGGCATTGTGGAAAATTCGGGATGTCAATTAAATATAGGGAAGTGCGCAGGCTATCTGGTTTAAAACTTAGATTGCAAACTCATTTTTTTTATAAATAAGCTTGTATTCATTTAATGGGTGAGTCATGCATATTTTGCACGTAAACATTGTAAACAATTTGCACGCATTTGGCGTGCCTATTAACACTAAAATCATTAAATTTTAAACATTATCAGGAATTACTTCTTACCATTCACATAGGTGTTTCTGAGAAGAACGCACTTCTTGCAGTCCAGATAAGCGACGTATATCTTTAATGTTTCATTTCCTAAGAATAAAAAAAAATATTAATATATATAGGTTATGAGTTGGGCTCCGTGTTTTAGGATAAATCCGAAATACTCCGAAAAACACCCGTTGGTAAAATTTGTGTCAATTCGAATTTATCCGATAAACTCCGAGTTATGTGCCCATGCCACCACCCCCCCCCCCCTCCCCCCAAGAAAAATAAAAAAAGGTATATATATATATATATATATATATATATATATATATATATATATATATTTTACGATTTGAGCAGCGCAGGAAAAATGGTCCTGGGAAAATGACACCATTATTATCTTTCAAGCTCGGACCGTTGTCAAAAGGGGGTCTTACGGCTTGTCTCGTCAAGGATGGTCCAGGAAAACAGGTCATCGTACCATTCGCGTCACGACAAAAGCCACTCGTTTGGTTTCCAGTTTTGGCCATGGGATTCTCGATTTAGAGAAAGGAGAATGTATATTTCTGGGGGTAACAGTTAAACTATGGATCATAAAGATTGTATAAAATAGGGAAGAGGGGCAGTTGAAACTTCTCTATTGCAGCCTTAACCACTCCACCTCGCGCGGCCGCGGGATAAATTGATGGGAGACTACAAGCTTCCTTGCGGCTACCTCCGGCAGTTTATTGATTTTTAGGTATCGGCGTTTATTGAAGCCACACTTGTGTGCGACTTTTGTCGTGGGAAAAATTAGTATTGCCAATGACACCAACGCCAAATTAAACTAAAGAAATCTTAATTGATACAAGCGCGTTTTATTTTTTATCTGGCATACGTTTGAATCCGGTTATCACTTATTATTTTTAATTGGAAACACTCAGAAATCAATCTCCGAATTTCGGAGAATTCGGTATTTACGAAAAATAAACTTCGATAAACACCGAGTTTTTGCTAAAAAATAAACTCCAAAAAACACCCTCCGAGTTTCACGAAAATAAACTCCGAAAACAGGGAGCCCTAGTTATGAACAAGGTGATTGTGATTGTGCCTTTTACTGTAACAGAGGTAGCCGCCTCGGTGGCTCCGAGGCAAAGCGTCAGCCCACGGATCTCCAGGGCTCGTTTGTTCAAAGTCGGTTAATTTTACCCGAGGTAAAATGTTAAACCCCCTTCCCTACTAGGTACCTGCAAGTACCTAGCCGAGTTTGACGAGGGCTGGATGAGCAATAGCTCCGTATTTTATTATCGAATGGGTGCTGGTGTCACATACTCGTTGTAGCGAATGTAAGTGGCTTTCGTAAAAACGTTTCCGAAAAGGGGTGACCCAAGAACGCGCGCTACCGGGTTTTCGCGACGCAGCGCGGCATAAATTTGCGCAGACAAATTTTTTGCTGCTCGTGGTACGGATATTTGGTAAGGAAAAACTTATTTAATCCTTGTTTGGACAATGTCTAAATGTTTGACTGTTTGAAGCGAAAACAAGCCTCGATAAAAGTCCCTTCCAAGTTCAAAAGAGGACTACAAAGTTCACTTTTAGAAACGATGAGGAAAAAGTGAGCAATGCAAGGCGTCTGTACATCGTCAGCACGGTCGGCCAGCAAGTAAAAACTGTATATAACACCATCATAAAATGAAAATCGTGTAATTCTGCTCCAGTAAAATATACGTATTACTTAATTACCCAAGCACCGAGGAAAATGCTGAAAGTAATTCTACACACCGCGTGCGCTGGCCTCCCCCGTATACACGAATCGAGGTAAATAGCCGTAATAAGGTCGTAATAACAAACGCGCGTCCAGGGCAGAATTTGTTTTAGGCTTTTGCTTTGAAACAGACACAGGCTATGACGTGCAATTGAGCTGTCGGTTGCACGTCAAAAGATCCCCAAATGCTCGAATTTACTCATCAGTCCTCAAGCGGGGCGTTTCAGAGGCCCGTCGTTGTTTTGTCACGTAAAACCCCCCAATTTGACTTTTGGCTCTAACAGAGGTGAGCTCGTTAATGCTAATACGGGTGAGTAACCATGACTAAGTGGAAAAGACAGAACATAAAATACTCAGTGTTTTTCGAGCATGAAGTTGTATTCTCAAGGTGGCATTCAAAGGTATGACATTAAAATGGGAGCACCTTACATCCGACAGAGCAAATCATTTTACTAAGAACTGTAGCTTTTTATCAAGGCTGGTCCTTAAAATATGTCTCAAACTGTACTCCACCTATCTTTTTATTTTTATTATATTTAGGATGATTTTTATTGTTCTCGCTAAGCTTGTTCCCGATCTGTTTAGGGGAATATTTTATACGGTGCTGCCTAGTAGTATAGCCTTTCCTAACTTTAACCCAGCTGCGGTTGTCATGAAACCACTTAGGTCGTTTTCTTTGTCATCTAGCACGAACACAAATTAATTGCGCGAACAAATAACCGGTGAAGTAAACCTAGCTCTGCCTCAGTTCTCGTCTCTGTAAAGTTTTATGTTGCATGATTCAAAGAAAGAGAGATACCACAAATCAACTATGATAAAGGAGAATTCAATGAGTAAGGAGGGAGATTAAAAGTGTAATTAGTCTCGTTAAATATGTTGAACCTTTTACTTGGTGCTCTTGAATGTCGTTTCCAAAATTTTGGATCAACATATATTTTACTCAAGGGGAAACAGGACGGCCAGTCGAAAAGAGGTACAGTCAGGTCCTTAAAGAACCAGTTTATCTCCTCTAACTTATCAAGCTTGTCTATCACCTCCATTTCTGTTTTAGAGTGACGCTAACAGACCTTGTTCAAAGAGGAACAGTCACACTAAAAATCGCGATGCGCGTTTGCTAAGCGTGGTTCCAGAAGTGAACCACTACTCCATGCAAGGTTACTTTGGCCGGTGAGGCCCTGACATCATTAGTTGTTCAGATGGTGCAGATAAGAGCAGTACAGCTTGAATATCAACGACACTTTCTGACCACAAGGACGGGAACTAGGAGAATGACCGAAAATAGACAGAGATGAACATCGAAGCCGGATTTCTTCGATCGCGAAGCAAGGCGTGCTGGCATTGAGGAATCCTCTCGATACCGCACAACTTGGAACCAAACGACACGATTGATATTGGGGCACTTAGGACTGAAGTTCCATATCACCCCAGGAAGGTTAGCGACTAAATCCACGCGTACGTACAGTTACAAGTAAGCGACAAAATGAAAAACAACCACGCGCTAGACAGAAGAAGATCCGGGAGGATATAACACAAAAACTGTGTTTGGTTCATCATTTAGAACCTTTATATTCGTTAAACTAACTGTGATACAAGACATTGTGGTAATATTATTTACATCCTATTAATTACATGTAGAAGCAAGGCGGAGAATAAAACTCAAGTTTTTTTCAATTGTAATTTAAATAATGATTCCAATCATGACTTAAATTAGAACGGTATAACATGATAATCTAAATCTAGCCTTTCACACAAAAAATAATCGCCAATATTTCTATTTTGGTTCGAGTATCTTTTGTTGCTTTCATGTAAATTTGCTTTAGTTTTTAAATCAAGAAACCATCGGGCTTAACAGTGAACACATACAAACCAGTGGTCTTCCGAGGAAATCGGAACTATGGGTCTTGTTTGTACTATCAACATTGTTCGTCAGTTACAGAACGACTTATTGCCTCTAAATAAAAATGCGAACCAAAGAAAAAGGAGCGAAAACTAGAAACGTAATGACCTATTGCAAGAAATTCAGAACACAAAAGATATACCAGATAATGTTTATTCACTGAAATAAATCCAGCTATTTTCCTTTTGTGTGGCGGGATTTACTCACTATAAAGTTGTGAAATAACTGTATTTTAATTTTCTTTAACTTTTTTCTGCATTGTTTTTAGTAATGGGAGAGAATTCTCAGTCAAACTGCCGTGTTGCAAAATCGATTTAGTGATAGCGAAATCGGATTTTATAGCTACAGTAATTTTAATCGAATTTATTTATTTTAAATAAAATAAATCTGAGTTTAGTTACATAAATCTGGTTAATTTCATTTTTTTAATGAAATCAGAATTTTCTTTTCTATCGTCCATAGAAGTAATATTTTTTTTTCGTACTCACACAAAACAATATATATTTTTTTCTGATAAAACAAGAAGAGCACTGCTTGGACATAAAATAATAGTACTCAGAGCTATTATATGAGCAAGATTAGGTGCGGAACAACAGTCGACTTTTGGTTATGCACATTATGAAGGGGTTTACTTTGAGTGCATTATGTGAACGCCTTTCTTGCACTAATGGAAGATAATGTGCTTAGTTTATATCTAGGCTACATTTTTCGATGCCTTAGCGGACTTAGCGAAAATATGAGAAGCACCCAGCTCGGTTATATCGTCAGAACTATATAGTTTATCCTGCGCGCGTAATGATATATGGCGCACCTGAGCTTTAAGAATGTCTAGGCAAACAAACACACAATAATAGAACAATTACTTTTTCACAATACGTATTGGAACAAAAACGTGCTCACCTTCAAGAGGTCTGATTCGCAGGATGTTTTTCGATGAATAGCCATCGGACGACTCAAGAGTCAAAGTTGTCTGACTGGAGAAAACGAGAAAAGGCACGACATAGGTACAAGCGTTCTCAGACTCTGCATCTGGACTTTAAAGTCCATAAAATATGCACAACCATTATCTAATTTTTATTTTGTGAAACTGAAGTTTTTGAAAGTATAGTGCTGAACAATCAATTAAATTGTAAAAGCTGAAGAAATACTTTGCAGAAAATCTTGCATTTGACATTTGCGGCAAGACTTAGCCTACTTTAGGCGTATGAACTGTGCGCTTTATTTAATATTTTTTTACGAAATTCTTAAAAAAGAAACTTATATAAAAACATGTTTTTAACAGGCCTCGGTGGGACACATATTTTATTTTATTTACTTTTAACCCACAAAAAAAATGCTTTCGGAGCAGTATTTACGCCGTTAACCGCAATTTAGGTAGCGGTAGCCTTGCTCTAGGCCCCGCCATGTGCTTAGATAACTAATTGTGAATTCCGCTCGCAGATCTCGAGCGCTCCACAAACGCTCCATATGGGGAGCGCATATTCCGCTCGCTGATCTGACTCGAGTTGGCCATCTTCCTCTCGTAGATGTCTGGCAGCGCCCGCTCCATGCAGCGCCTCCAACCCCGCCGGCCTTGCTCCGCGAGAATTCAGAGATCTTCGCGGAAGTTGAAAGAGCGCGCTACGTCATTTCCTTTAACTTGGCGATGGCGCATGCGCGACGACCGATTGGCCGCGCTGTCGACGGCGTAATCCGGTCGAGTTGAATCTGCTCGGATGCGTCTGTCTTTTTACGCGGGATTGTGAAAGCTCGAACGCCTCTATCTCACGTAGATAAGGGATGCAAAGCCGGGAATGGAGCATGGCAAATCGCAAGCGCTGACATCTGTGATCGTGAGAGGAAGGACGAGAAAAAGAACGACAGAAAATTGGAAGGAGGCAGACGCAATGTTAGGTCTGGGGTTCATTTTTTCGCCACTGATTGTTTACTTTTTTACACAGCAGACCAGCGGCATTTTTTCGTGGAATAAAGCAAGAACAGATTAGGCAACGACCGTGCAAGTGACGGTTTGTTACCTCTGTGCTTATTAAAGTCGTACCAGAAATCGGAACTCTACTGATGGCAATCGCTGTCCGTGCCCCGCCGCCTCGAGGTGGCCGAAAGGTATGTGACTGTCCCGAACGCGGACGTCCTCCTCGTTATTTGTGACATGGGCTTCGTGTTATGCATAATTTCGCCCAACCTGTGTCGCGTGTTATTTCTGCAGCTAAGCAGTAACAGTTGTCACTGGTTGTCGGTTGTCAGTGAGGAGTTGGTGGGCTTGTCAAGTTCGAGCAGCGGCCATTTTGAATGGCCTAGGGGGGAGCGGGAGAAGGGAAGGGTCGCTCCAGAAATGCGAGTCTATCTTCCCCTCGTCCATTGGGAGCGGGTCTCAAGGAGCGGAAGCCCTCGCGGATTTTGGAAAGCGCTCCGGATCTACGAGTGGAATTCACCATAAGCCCCTTTTCTCAGTTCTGATTAGTTGGAGTGTTTATTGAGGTCTTAAATTTTTGTTTCAAAACTGGTTTACCCTGCCGTAATATTTTTTTTTAATACTGTTATATTTGAGAAGAAAAGGAATCGAGAGAGAGTCACTTTCATTTTAAAAAAAATATCGCAAGATTCCCTTTCCGCTTCGGCTTCAAACGGTAACAAACATGGCTACCGGCGTCTGAGGCGTGCTCAGCAAGAGTAGCTCGGTGATATATTTTTATCAATGCGAGTTGTTCTGCGTTTACCGAGGTGCATAAATGAAGCTCTCCTCAACCGACCTGGTTTTCATCAAACCGTCGCAAGTACGCTCATTCAGAAACGCTGTGTTGATGCTTGAGTTCGTAGCTGGACTGGCCTAAACCTATAGCGTCCCTTGTCAACTACGTTGCTTAAACTTGCTTCATTTGTTCCTTTGCTCGTGATGGTGCTGAACAAGGATGTTGGTTCCAGTAAAAGCGGCCCCGCTGCCCCGCTGCTCTGTGTGTTTGAAGCCATAGTTTAATACCAAGAATATGCGTACACAGGCAAAAATATCTGAGCAATTTGGCTGGAGGCAATTTGGCGTTCTGCTCCGATGCAGTTTGTCAAGGTATGTCCCCGTCATTTCGCTTCAAATGCAAGTAGCTTTCAAGTTTTCCTTGCACATGGCCTACCCAAGCGAATATTTTACGTCGCGTTTTAATTGCGCGTCATGACGCTTACCCACCTTGCTCGCCCATGCCATGTGGACAAACATAACAAGAGCCGTAAAGCTGGAAGGTATGCCTATTTATTTTGTTGACTTTGTCAGTCCTCTTGGTCGCTTATTACCGTACATCGAAAGACGCTGAGAGTCGCTTGTAATTAATTTTATTTCACGGTGGCTCGTGCATGATGGAAAACCAGAACGCCGCTTTCATGGTCGCGACTTGCGAGTGTTGCGGAAGTTTTTAGACTGGAGTAGAAGAGCAGGCGGCCAAAGGCGAAAACAGACGCCAACGCATAGGTTTCAAGTCGGCGTTTAATGGGCATTGCAACGACGATAGACGGTGGTTGGATAGCAGACAATACCGGAGGCTTTCGCGCGTCTGCTCGCACAACTAGCAGGCTGTATCAGACGCCAGACTAGACACACCGGATGTCGCGAAAGGGAAACACTAGGCTTCTTAGCGTGTTCGGTAGAGTAGCTAAGCCAAGCCACTATTAATGGTCGGGGCCACTGATCTTTGGGCGGCGCTAGAGCGGGCCGTGCTTGACCTACACCTAAAGTGCGTCTAACGGCGCAAAATTTGCACTGATTTTATTTCCGGGAAAAAAAAAGAAAAAAAAGAAATAGGAGTTCAATCTATGCCTTTTAATTTTTTTCTTCGTTTCAGTGTTTTTTTCATTTTTTTTAAGTTGACTCAATTTTTATTGTTCATTGTAGCTATCAAAAATGTTGTTTCTAACAATTTCATGAATTTATTTTTGAGTTAAATGCATATTCTAATATTTTTTCTCTTTTTATACAGTGTTTTATTTTAGTTCGAACATATTTATAAAACTTTTTTTTGCATAAGGTACACTATATTCCACTTATGCATGTGAGTTATATGACCAGAGGGACGTAATATTTAGGGTTACTGCTAATTATGAGTGAAAAAATTAACTAAATTATTCTAATTAACTTTTATTTAGGCGAAATAAACATATGGCCCTATTTAAAGAGTTGCTGAGCGTCATCCAAAACCACTAAATTAGTCAATGTTGTAACTACTTGAAGCACGCCAAACGCGCGGGGGCACACCTTAAGTTACCCCTCATGCAGCACGCGCAAAGCTAGCGGTGTGAAGACATAAATAATAATCCAATTATCCACGTCTAACCACCGGTAGCTATGCGCCTGTTTCCGTAGGATCTAACCTTGGAGCATCCTGGCTCTTCCGATATGCTTCAAATGTGTCTAACATTAACTGACTGAGTGGTTTTCGATGTCGCTAAACAAGTTTCTAATTGGAGCAATAGGTTTCTTACTAATTCAAAAAGTTAATTTAGAAATCTTAGCGTTATATTCTACCTATCATAAGGATAATACGCCGATATTATGCCACCGTGGCCGTATAATTTACCTAAATAAATTGTGGTAAATTTTACAATTTTTAAAATAAATGTGTTCGAATTAAAATAAAAACCTCGTAATACTCCAAAGAATGTACAGTCAATTATCGTTTCCATTCCATATTATTTATTAAATATATAATCTACTCCTCTACGACTTAGGTAATATGCGGTAATCATCTTACTGAGGTCATTCAACCATTTATAATATGCACTACAACTCTTAGTTTAGAAAGAAATGAAAGAAGTTAAACAATCCCGTGTCGGGCTTTCAATCGCGGCTCGATTTGGAAAGCGGACCTTTAGTAACGTTTTCCTTCCAATTGTTATGTGGACGCACATATTGCTATTTTAATAACTTTACCTTTAAAGTAATATATTGACAAAATAAGAGCGGTAAGACTATAATTAAAAACTTGGAAACAAAAATATGACAGATGACAGTGTGTCACCACTTCATGAATCACCACAATTGCTAAACTTCGATCGTGTCTCCTTTTAAGAGCTCATTTCACCTCCTTGTGTATTGTGCGGCTACTGCTACTGATGATTACCTCCTCATACGATTTTTAAAGAAGCGTTGTTCAAATACGTTTACACATTATAACGTAACATAAAACACTAACTAGAGCGAAATCTTGTTCCCTCCACATGTATTTAAAAATTATTTAAATGTTTTCTTAACCGAGGTAAAAAAAATGAGAACTAGAGGTTTTCAACACGCATTAACTTAATGGCATTACTGTAAAGGCTTAATCTTGCAAATCAGTGTGTCTGTAGGCTATGATAATGCCCGCCATATAGCACAAAAATAATAACGACTGTAAATATGATTGCACATCCTACTACCAAGGAAAAATTCTGCATTCAATAATTCCACACAATAATAAGACACAAAAAAAATACATTTTGTTTCTTGTTTTAAATTTTAGCTAAACTATTTTTTTCAATGCGTTAGTTTTATTGATTTAAAACTTTATTTTGCGTAACAAACTACAACTAAATAATGCGACGCTTTTTAATATCAGAAACTGAATCACCTCTCCCTTAATGAGGCGATTTCGCCACTTGAGACGTAGCTATAAAATACCGCACCGAAAATAACACAAGGAGAAAAGCAAAAGGGATCTGCGCCCTTTTGTTACTTAACTGATGCACTACTTGAGCAAAAATTCACCGACGTGAGTCTGGTAGCGGGATTTCGATGAAGAAGCATGTACTTAAATTATATGTGTGGCTTATTAACACGAAGGTACCCGAGGCACAGCAGATATATGCAATGTTTCGACTGCGTACAGCACTGTTGGTTTTTAATCCCCGAATTCCCCATGTGTTTCGCGCCAGGCTTGTACGTAGTTCTACTATAGTACTCAAGTTCCTGTGGTTGAACTACTTTTCTGAGTACTTTAGTAACTTTCATTTATATTTTTATTTCGGCAATTACTAGTTTATTTCAATTATCTTTTTCGAGTAACTTCTGCTCAAATTACAAATTACTTTTGAATTTTAGGGGTAGATTTGCTGGTCAACAAACATTCCTGCACACAAATAGACAAGATGTTGGAAGATCAGCTGATATTTGCAAAGAGGGGGAAGCATGTGGCGTAGGAAACGAAAGTGGGGGGGAGTGGATTGGAGGGTTCGAAGCCCTCTAAAAGTTTCACGAGCCCACCACTGCAACAACCCCGCAACGAGGCGAGGGAAGGGACAGAGGCGTCGCAACTGAGGCCGAGTAAATGCGGGATTAGCGCCGAAGACTGGTGTTTCTTTTTTGTGTCCGGAAAATCAAGGAGATTTGACGCATTTAAAGAAAGGGATGGTCACCGCTTCTCCCCATCGTAGAAACTATCGCATACTACACGAGGTGTATACATACTGCAGCCTCACTCAAAGGAGTCAACAAATTGCAGCACCCACTCTGAAGCCCATCTTGTGCTCCCGTATTTTGTGCTGTACTTGAAGGATCACGTGCTAAAGGGCAACACAAATGTGACCTCTTTGCGTTGCCTTTCCTCCTCAAACTCAGAATATGCAGATTGTCCAAGATGTGAAGATCGTTCGAGAAGCTTGAAGGGGCACTGACACATCAAAATCATATATATATATATATTTTATTTTATTATCCGAAAGGATTGAAAACGATGCCGCGACATTACCCTCAAAATTCGAAAATTAGAAATTCATTATTTGTGAAGGAAAAAACAATTTGCAAATGCCGAATTTAAAGTTCACGCGCAATCCACGCCAGTGCAGTGTGTCAAAATTTGCGTTCTCCTGCGAGTCGAGTTCCTTTTGGGCCTCCGCTCCACGCTACGAAGCAAAATTGCGCTGTTGCCACCGCGACCCCAAGCGAGGAGGAGGTGAGGCGGCGGGATAGAAGGGCGCCGGCGCGGGGAAAAAGAAAAACCGGTCTCGTCCCCGACTCGCCGATCATACTTTGCTTAGGCGCCGCCAAGTCTTCCGAGGGAGGACACAAATCCAGGAAGCGACATCACACCGAACTCTGATTTTTGGTATTTCGAAAAGAGGGGCCGTAGTGCGTTCACAATCGCGTTAAAAACATGTTTTACGACTGCCGTTATTAAATCTTATAGAAATGTCGCCTACAACGCTTTTAATTTTAATGGTGTTTGACTTTACCGATCAAACAAAGCAAGGAGGTGAGCGGCGGGGGAGAGAAGCGCCAAAAATAAAAAGGCGCGCGCGCGGGCAGGAAACTTTGTGTTTGTCCGTCCTTTTTTGTCCCAGTCTAGGGGGTTTTGTCGAAATGTTTAACCACCACCAGCTCGTTTGCGCCCTTACCTTTTGTTCACGGGCAAAAAAATTTTTTTTTTCGCTATGCGTTTTTTTTTTTTTTTTTTATTTTTGCGTTTCCATGACTACAACTTGCATCGTTTTAAACAATAAAAAAGAATTCGACCTTTGGGGTGTCAGTGTCCCTTTCATACTTCCCCCAACATTTTTGCAAAAAAATCGCAACAAAAAACAAGCTGTATTGGGGAGTAGTTAAAGAACATGGTACTTAAATTATTATTTCAAGTAAGATTAGAAAACTAGTACTTGAATTGAAGTACATTTTCTGAGCATGTACCTGTACTTCACTCAAGTGTTTTTTCCGGTAATTTCTGTAGAACGTAAAGGTCGCGACACTAAAATGCATTTCCCAAATTTCAAAAAAAAAAAAAAAAAATGGCGTATCGTCATGTGCAAACGCGCTATCGTATTTCAAGTCATTATCTGGGCATTTCTCTGAGTGAAGTAAATGCGGCTATAAGACCGATAAAAAGGTGGCTTATAAGTGTATTGTGTCCAATATTTCGTCAGCGAGAGTAAAACAGCTACTCCTTGGCGAGTGGACTTTAACCAATATTTGCCGCCATTCCCGAAAACAAAAAAACTGAGGATCCTTCGATTACCCCTTCAGCAGTACCTACCAGATAAAATAAAATAAAAAAGATAGGGTATGTATGGGCATCATGAAAGATTGTGTTAAAAAGTATTTGTACTTTACTTTAAAGGTATGTTCCATTTATAGTACTTTACTTCAAGTTCATTGCACCCGGTGTACTTACGATACTTGAAGCACATGACCTCCAATTGACTTTGTACTTTACTACAAGTACTTTTTAGATGTGCCTTACGCAACACTGCATATAATCAAACACTGTCTGCAAAATCAACTCAGGCAGCGCTGAACCTCAAAGTAGAAAGGATATATCCGCAGCACATCATTGACCAGAAAACAAAAAAAAAAAAGTAGAAAACGGTTAATCACACAGAAGCGGAACCAGCTATTTAAGGATTTATGTGACTGCACAAGCCGCTTTACAATTGGCTAGCAGAATTTCGATTACGAATCAAAACATTTATGTACTTCCTTGTTATAAGAGTAACTTCAAATGTTATTTGCAACATTGTTAGGGAAATAAGGAAGTTACTCAATTATTTTCTATTTGTGTAATTTATAGTCTACACTAACTACTTTTCAGGTCAATACTCAGTAACTTAACTTAATTACTTTTTTTGACTAACTTGTAGATGTCTGGTTCGCTCCCAATGGGGCATAAATTGTATCTGATGCAGGATAAACCGTTATTTCTTACTGAAATCATAGTGCCCGAACCGCAACAGGAATTTCAGAAGCGAATGGTATACGACACAAATAAGGGGTCTCTAGAGTAATAGGAATATGTGAAATGGCACAGAAGTGGCCAGTACAAAACAGGAAACCTGCATATTTCTAGCGACAGTGTTCTTTTAGCGCCCTTGAAATTTTGTTTTCTCAAAAGAAAAAATAAATAAAATGTTGATATAAAATCCACACCTTCTTTTCTCGTCGGTATCACCCAATTACTCCCGAACGTAGACAACAACTGCAATAAATACTATAAATCAGCTGAGCTTAAACCTATTTTTACTCGACAAGCCCGCCCCCTCCCCGCTCCAACGTAATACTCCCGTACATGTTCATAAGGTACCTTGCTTTCGTAGGCAGTAACAGTACTGAGCTAAGGCTAACATTGAGAGCTTAACAAGCACCATAGCTTAGAGTAGCTTAATCATTTGTTTACTTATTGAACTTACACAGACTGATTTCCCTAGTCAAATGTCAGGGGGAATTCGCCGTTCACTGGTGGGCCAGTTTCGAAGTCCTTGATGCAATTAGCAGTGCCGCCAAGTACAGGATCCAACTCGTAATTTCTGTACACCGTGTACCAGGTCTCAGCTAGTGGGAAGCACTTGTTATAACAAAGAATAAAAACAAATTATCAGCTTGATCAGTGCGCAAAAAATGTCATCGTATACGTATGAAAACGAATCCCTATCATCTTTAAGTCAAAAAATATATTCCACGAATGTATAAAATGAAAAGTCCCTGAACAATACAAATTTATATTAGAATCGACACGCAATAATGAATACGCTTTCTCTCCGCGACGTTTGCCGCTATACTTCGACTTCAATTATGAAATGAAGATGCAAAATGGAACGATTATTTTCAACGCTCGATAAAAAGATCTTTGATCCGACCAATATCCTAAATGTTTCCTAGGAAAATAAAAGGTAGACTTGCTATAGTACAACCAGCAGTAGGTTTCAGAAATGCTAAAATGTCGCATAAAACTAATAGTTTAGGTAAAGTAAAAAAAAAAATGAGGCTCTAATGTAGTGAAATACTGTCATTTTGGTTACACCCTGTTGGTAATAATTTAAACGAAACTCTTGTGAAACCCTTCTTGCTTTCACTCCTAGAGAGCTGCGGCATTAGAGCTCAATGTAACTCGTCTACAAGAGATAAAGCAGTAATGCCATTACTGTAATAAAATACAGTAATTAAATTACTTTTTGTTGTAGTTAATGATGTAACTAATACATTTTCTACGCTGGTAATTCAGTAATGTAACAAATTACTTCCAGGCGCAATTTTCAGAAAATAGCTCATTACGTTCGTAACTACTTTTTTCCGAGTCCCATCCACGAAAACAAATCGGTGGCATGGTGACCGACAGCAAGACAAACACATAAAGGCGGGATCGAAAGGGGAGGTATTTGAAGAAAAGCTTTCGAGCGAAGACATGGCTGGAAGGCCACGGTTCGTGGCGGGAAGTTATCCAAGGTTATATGGAGGGCACGTCACTACGAAGATAAACACATCTTAAAACCTGTGATGAGGAGTCAGGAGTTAATCTTAAATTTCTTGCAAAAACCAAGAACTTCTCATGAGTTGCCTTGTCCTTCGTAGATAAAGATGCTTTTTGTATGCTCCAAAAGCCCCTAATGTGGCAGTGCGGTGGAAACTGCGCTCTTGTTGAAGCAGTCGTGCGTCGATCTTTTGCAATTTGATCACGCCTCTGCCAATACCCACGCGCAGAGAGCGAAGTCAGGTGATGAAAGAAAGACGTTTGATTGGGCCGATGAGCTCATATGTACCATCAATCTCAGCTTAGGGGTGAACGGAATATAATCAGAAACGGCAAAAAACGAGAAAAACAGGCCGAACTCGGAACGTTAAGTTAGAGAAAAGTAAACACGCAGACATAGCCTTAGGTTCTTTGGGGAAGGACGCTGTTCTGGAAGCGCCCGCCACCCCTTTCCTTTTGTGGTAACCTCTCTCCTCAAAAAAAAAAAAAAGAACCGGCATCCTTGTCTGACAACAAGCAATATATAGCGCTCTTCTGGTGTTATAGAACAATACTCCTTGAGAAGAATGTCTAGGAATGCGCCAACCAGCAGTCTTGAAAGGAAAACATTCGACTACGTCAAAGTCAGAAGAACGTTCCAGTCATTTTCTGAAGCTTCCGCGGAACGTCTTCGTTAACGGTGGATGCCGTTCGCCAAAGGCAACATGAGGGGCCGTTTAGCACATCTCACAACAGTCGTTAAGACTTCAAGTAAAATCGAGCTGCAATGCCCGACCAACCGGAGTGGATGACGTCTCCAATGTCAGGAGGACGCAATCACATCAGACATTACCCGACCAACTTCGCCGCTGAATGAACAGTGAAACCAGTGAACTGGCGGTTTTAGTCATATCTTAAGAAGCTCTTCATCATGTTCAAAACTTCCGTCGTCACGGGCATGAATTACTGCCTGAAGGAACTTAAAAGTAATTTCAATAGTTTTCAAAACTACACATGCAGTCTATGGTAGTTTGCAGCGTAATTTAATTGCATTTGCGTATTTCTAAGGAAAGTAATGAGTCATGCAATCTAAAAATAATTTTGCTATCTTTGGTCAACAACTTGAAACTCGATCTAATTGAAGCTAGAGAATGTAAACGACGAGAAGAAATACCTGGTCTTCATCTTGATACTTCCCAAGTGCTGGATTTAGGTCTAGCCAAGATGTACTTCCGCAAGTCCCATGGATAAATATTACAGTGATTCCTGCGAACAAACATGGGCGCATGCCTAGCATAGCCATGTGGACCCTCAAAATAAGCTTCCGGGGAGTTAGAGCCCCGAGGAAGTTCACTCCGTTTTTATAATGGCGGTGATTCACGAATTTATTTTATTTTTTACGGCACATAATTACGGCACTTCCTGCGCGGATTCCCGGACATTTATCTGCAAATATAATAATAAAATACATTCCCACCTGTTTTCCCATTTAATAAATGTTTCAAACTTCTCAAATTGTAGTCATATGCTATCCATCATTGGACTTGCTCGGTCTGTATTCTCCTCGTGTATGTTTTCAGTAAATACCAATAAGACTTTAAAAATAAAGCGAGGATGTAATTAATCATCGATAAATGAAACAAACGTGACCACATGTAGTTAGAGATTTTTAATATATTTTAAATAATTGGACCAAAACAAATAATGTCAACAAGGCATGTTAGAACATCGCCTTTTGTTAAACAAAATTGTCTTACCTCTTAGAGCTATGAAAGATACAAGGCTCTTCAAAAACAAAGTTCTGTTCAAGCACGAATAACCTAAGTGCATTCACTTCTCAGTTATACAAGCAAGGCTCACTTGACATAACCCGTTACAAGTAACTCGTCACTTTTATGTAGTTGCTTTTCTCAAAACGAATATAACGACTTAGCTTCTAATCAAGAGAAGGAACGGGTAGCGTATTTTAGTTACTTCTTGATGGGGTGATGAGAAATAATATTCAGTAACTTTTGGGGAAGTACGCGTACAACACAAGTTACCTCCTATAGTTTTCGCCCCAGCTCGCGCCTGTGACTTTCATGGCAAAAACGTGACAACAAGGAAACAAAAAGTATGTCATTCAATGTTTTGACACTGAGCATAATTAAAGAGCACAATATATTGGAAGGCGGCGACTGCTTCAAAAAAAAAGAAAAGAAGATGCGTCCAGTGTAATGGAAAATTAACCCTTTACTTTTGAGCTCACGTAACGCGCTCCTTTTGAAACTCACTTACGAGTAACGCAGTAAGGTACTTTTTCAACGAGTAACGAGTAACGGCATTTGGATACATTTTTCATTAAGCCCTAGATGTCTTATTCCTACTTGTCTTCTCTCGTATATTAGTTTCAATATAATAATATTTCGTAAAACTGGTTATTTTATAAGGCTTGGGCTTTGATTTATTTTTGTTTAAGTCAATGAAAGCACCGTCCGATTTCGAAGCCGAATTTGACTTAAGGTTTCTCATTGCGAGGATTGTCCTGCCACGCATGCCATGAAACACATTTATCGATAAGATTGCAGAAATTATAAAACAAGTATAAAGAAGAAAATGGCGCGGAATTGAGTTCGAATGTTTGATGAAGGCAAATCGAGCTTTTCTGATGCATCGCGGTAGGTTCTTTCCGGTCGGAGAAGATATGGTGGAGGAAGACAATACAAATTATAAACAACCTCTAGGTTTGTACATTTGGTCTTTCAGCTTTATTTTAACGGCCGACGTCTATGTGGACGGTACTATTTTTTTTTTTAAATATTAGCAAGCAAATGCCCCATCATCATCAAAAAAGGTGGGGTCGTAAATGAAGGTTTAAAAAATTTATTGGAAAAATCATTTTACAATTCTGCGTACCTATCCTTTTTCAAAGCAGAGCTAAGGTCTTTTTAAACTGCATATGTCTGTCGGTGATGACTCAGTCAATGCAGCGGAAGCTTGGGATTGAGTTTCACTACTTTTAAAGGGGCATTGCAACGTTTTTAATGTTGAAAGAATAGTCAGTTTGCATTTTTGATATTGTTTATGCAAGCCCAAGTGACCAAAAACGCGTCACCTTTCCCCAAAAAACGGCAATTCTGCTGCGTAATCACAAGGCAAAAAACGATTTATTTGCCGATCTGAAGCCGTCGGTGGCGGCTACGGGAACTAAAATGACGGCGTCTCTGGGGCATACTCGGAAGTCAACAAACCCTGTCCACCTCCGCTGCTACACTCGCCGTCAGCCCCGTGGCGAACCGTCCTTTGTGTCCATCGCTCGCCGCGACCTTCGACGAGGCTAATCCTTTGAAAGTCGACAATCGCGGAGGAAGCGGCTGGGGTCTCTGAAGAGAGGGCCCAAGGGGAAACCAAGTGACTCCCCAGAGACGTCACTCGAAAGTCGGCGTGGGCAGTTGGGAGGCACTTCGACCTTCGATTTGTTTAATTTTTTTTTAAAATAAGAACTACCGCTCGCAAGAAAATGCGGCTTTCGGTTTTTCGTTCCATAGGTGACGCAGATTAATTTCCGCAGTTAATTGGCCAAAGTCTGAAAATCGTTGCACTGCCCCTTTAAAAAAGATGCCGATCTGGCACCTCGGCCGTACGCATTGGTAACGAGTGTATCTCGTGTGCGCGAGCACTTGATTCATCCGGGGAAATCCAGAACTGATCTAATGGTAATATTACCGAAATAATGCTGCAGGCATCAGGCTATTCTAATTTTCTTGGCGTAGAAACATTGAACAGAAATAACTATGCATTCATATCTTTCTTCACAATATCTCTTCACTCCAAAAGTGGGAGACGTACTTCAAAGGCGGGCAAGAACTTTATATCAGTCTCCATTTAAAGAGAAAATTCAAGCAGAGAAAACATATGTGAACAACCTTCCCCTCGAGATGCTTATTTTTCATGGAATCCACACATAATTTCGGATATCCATTTTAATAACCATGTTATTTGACTGATAGTGTCTTTACATTTGCAATGTGATGATTTTCCACTTTTTGACCTATTGAAGTTTATATTTTGTTGTTATTTGAAACAAAGTTGCTCTATAAATAACACCATCATTCTCAATAAATTTACAAACCCTCGTTTAATCTATAGTGTTATCCCTTATTCGCGCCAATGAACTGCTTAATATTTTTCTTTTAAGTACATTGAACTGTACATTATACATTAAGTACATTGAACACGATCTCGGCATTCAGAATTGACTAAAGACGCTATTATTTTACTAATTACCGCACTTAACAAGCATGGTCAGGCGAGCTGTGACATCGTCTGCATCACTCAGAACAAGTCGCATCAGTCCAACAAATTTATTCTCCGAGGCCAGAGTTGAGGATAGTATTGTTACGTGCAACATTGAATAGAAGCCTGTGTATGCCAAAATTCTGCTGAAGCTTGAGCTTCATTCTTGGGTCGAGAATGCTTGCTTTCAGGAAGAAAGAACTTCAATCGACATTGAGGCGGAACTCCCATGGGTGGTTGCGCTTTGAGACAGTCGAACGGTCATATTCAAAATGAACCATCTGAAAATGTTGAAACCTGTTTTGTTTGTGGAATCGTGCAAAGAGTGTAACATATTGATTATATTGAAAAATCAGCCTTAGGTTCATTTTATTAGAACAGCTCTAGTGATTGCAAGAAAGGCATCCTTATTAAAACCTAGAGTTATTTCGAAAAATTACACGACACGCGAGACACACACGACTACACGAGACATGTCTTGAGAGAACTGCCAGTCAACTGTCAAATGAAATGCTAGTTTTTCGCTGACGTCATGAAAACTCCATTCAGCGGAAATGAATTTAAATAAAAACCTCTTCATGCCACTTTTATGGCATTAATAGTTGTCGTATGGAAATAGACTTTCAAACATACAATTTTTTCGCATTTGGTAATTCATTTTAATGTTTCTTGTTACAAAAAAAAATGGAAACAAATATTTGGCTGGCACTCTTCGGAATGTTTTTGGTAAATATTGCAAACGTTGGCTCAAGTTCGCAAGCATTGAAATCGAGCTCGGTCATAATTTTTATTTAAGTTAAATATTATTTTCAATACCGCGACGACTGCTAATTCTGATCGTAGGTAGCGTTGGGACACCTAATTGTATTTATCGCTTCAGAAATGGAATGCGCTCATTCATTTAACGATATTTTAGTGATATTGTAGTGAGTGCGCAGGCGAGCTGGTGGAAATTAACCATTCTGATGTTAGCCTGAGACTGAGGCAGGAAAAGAGGAAGTTTCAAAGTAGAAGAAAAAGGAACAGTCGAGGATACGTCTCTAACACAGCGACTGTTCCTTTTTCTTCTACTTTGAAACTTCCTCTTTTCCTGCCTCAGTCTCAGGCTAACATCAGAATGGTTAATTTTAGTGATGTATGAGAACGTGTTATCTTTGGGGTACTTCCTTTCGTACATTAACACGCGAAACAGGTGGAGCGTAACCCAAGTGGCTTCGCAAATTCACTTATTAAATGACTAAACCCGGATATATAACATAATATTGGGATTAGTGGTGAAACACAAGCAAGATTATAAAACATTCTCGAGATAGGTGAGGTACTTTACTATGCCACTAATTTATTCGTAACAAACGTATCATTTTAGGAAGTTGTTTGCACGAAACGTTCTGCGGGTAAGCTTATTATCTTGTGTGTCTACACAGAGTATGTTATCTCCGGTAGAAGGCTAGTGTTGTGGTCAAATTTACGCTAATGCTAAATATTGTTAATAATTTCGCTTTTTTTCTTCTTCGAGACAGATTTGTAAGAATTCCGCGATGTTTCGAAATTCCTGGTTTATACGTGACATTTAAACTTAGAACAAACAAGAAGGAAGGAAAAAAAAAAAGATAAAAAACGCGTAGCCCTGTCATCATTCTCAAATTATATTTTGAAACATTCTAGACTGCAGGTAAATAAATTGTTGCAATTAGTTTGCAGATATGGAAGATTTTGGAACATGATAACGACCAAATGCTCATGGTGTGTCAAAAAATGTTATTTCACAATCACGTTCTTTGATTTGATATTATGAGTTTGAAATGTTAAGGAACTAACCGAATCGTGGTATTACAATAATTGATTATACCCCGAAATAATATATTCTAAAGCAGTATGCTTGAAGCACACGCTAACAAAAATACTCTTCAAAATATTTTTTGTCTCTGAATTAACATACGTGAAGATACATTTGAGACCACCAAATCTTACAGAGCGTAGCACAAGCCGAAGAGCGTAACACAAAGCAGAGGCGCGGGCATAATTCTTTCATTGATTGTAAATACATTTGGTGAGGAAGAAAACTAAACAAGTAAAAACGAGTTTATTATAAACCATTTGGTGGGCGAAAAACTAAGTTGCGTTTCACTTTGATTATACTTGTTGCAACTTTTATTCCAGAATATATATTTCTTTAATACCGTTTTTTTTAATGTAGTTCTGTACATAAAAATCCAAGGTGGGAAGTTGAATTAATGTATAATGAAAAGTTTATTTCGAAGGCTTTCATTGCCAAGAGCTTGTGAAGCTGCCAGCTTCTTTAACATATATAGCAGATAGATTCAACAGCAGTAATGATGCCGCAAAGGCTGAAGGAAGGCGCGCACTTCAGATTATTCTTGTTTGTTTATGCAGCTAGTAGCGTTTGGTAACACCTCTAGAGACGGAAAATATGGCTTACTAAAATATATCTCTAAAATTTTCGAAAACACTATATATATGATTGAACTTCATTATCAGAGAACTACATCAAACTTGTGTAGATCTCTCGCAAGAACCAATTTGATTTTGACATCACCAAGTGTTTCGTTATAGAGCTTCGGGTAGGTATACACCCAGTTTTAGTTTTCATCAAATACAGCAAGCTTGTTTTTTTGTAGATTTTAATAACTACTACTTTCCGATGCAAGCACGCCGGAAACAGGAACTTTTAGCTAAATATATGAGACCTGTAAATAATATTTTAGTGCGTTTGCATGTCTATCAAAGCGCTTTTTTTCGTAAATTTAAAGTCGCAGCTTTCTCTATTAAAAAACAAAACAAAAAACACTAACACATCCGTTCCTCATAATGTTTATGAAGCATTCAAAAACCGATTTATAAAACAACTTCCTTCCTCGTGCGTTCTTTCTGACAGGTTAGTTCACTCGTGTGTCTTTCAGATAAACTGAACCATGCTTCTACGTCGACCGCTTAGTCATAAGCTTTGTTGATTTGCCTTTTTTTGCGGGCAGAGTCCAATGTAAAATATATGCGAATTGGATCTCTCTTCTATGTAGGATCATATTTGTTGGCAGCCTTTCAGTGGCAGCGTCTCAATAATATGTCGTGAAGACTTGCGGATTCGCGGGAATACCCGTGTTGGCAGCAAGCTCATTTTGGAGCCGGGTGGAAATATCCTCTCGTCGATGGCGAAAAGTTTGTATCGGTCCAGACCCCATATGGGCGCCAGCAAAGATTGAATTTCTCCACCTTGTTCCATAATCCGCTCACCGCCTGCGCGGATCCGCCCTCGAATGCCGAAAGTGTAAGCACACCATAAAAGACTGATTGCAGTAACTGATTAATTAAGTCAATGTGTTGATGGAGGAACATAATCTTAATAGCCATTTAGCGGTTTGATTTCGTCATGTGACCTTAGACGTCTGTGAAGGGCCTGAACCAAAAGCTACCGCTCTCAATGTGCTATCAGTGCACTTCAATTACACTGAGAGCCGTAATAATTTTACGACTATTTTTAAATATCCTTCGAACTTTTGAAGACGTCGTACACCAGCAGAAAAATTCATATTTTATAGAATAAGGCGAAAATCATCTTTGTTTTCTTCATTCGCATTTATCACGCGGTGCCGGGTTACCAGAGAAAGATGACTCTATGCCTGAATGCGTTTTTCCATCTTACTCATTATTACAGATATTTTGCTGGAGGCTGACTGCATTCACCTTCAGTTCCGGCTGACTGAATGGCACCTAATGTTCACCAAGGCACCATTGTACTCCTCGTTCTTATCTTCGTCTGCCTCTATCAATCTCCCCCTCCCCTGTAAAAGAGTTATCACTTTACAAAAAAAGCAAGTTATCGGCACTTTGGTTTTGATAGTTCACTTACCCGGAGAAGAAGGAAGAACACTGGTGCGTGGGATGTACATTTCAAGGTGATGCACATACGCTGAAAATGTCCTGGTCTTCCGTGGAGTTTCCCCATCTCGTACTTCATAGGTCAGGGGTTCAATTTCTTAGTAACCTCACAGGGGCCCCTACATCTAGGCAGAAGCTTTTGTGCTCGACCTTTCTTTCGCTGTTCCCTCCAAAGAAGGACCAAGTTACCAAGACAGAGACTGGGTGTCGAGCCAGGAGCGCAGTATCGAGATGCCGCACGCTGTTGGAAATGTAATATAGCCATTCTTACTCGTTCTTGGAAGTCATCCAAGCGGTGCTGGAAGTTATTGTTAGCAAAATCTTTTCTCCCATTCCGCCACTTTACAGATGATGATCATTCCTGAGGAAGCACCGCCGTTCTACCATGAGCAAGTTGAAATGATGTACAAGTGGCGCTGGATTGCTTCGCGGTATTCATCGCGAACGCGGCATAAGAAACCAAAGTGTCCCAATCAGTATGCTTGACATTTACGTACGAATACAGAATGCCAGCGATTGTCCTGTTAGCTCACTCAACCAACCCTTTCGTGTGTGGTTGGTGGGAGGTTACTTTAGCATCAATTATACCTTGAGATGCTAGCTCTTGTGAAAACATGGCAGAGGTAAAAGCTGTACCTCGATCAGTGATGATCATCCCCGGCACTCCGTTTCGCAGGAGGAGCTGGGTTCTAAGGAACCGCACCACTTCTTCGGTTGATGTACTGGCTACGGGGCATAACTCTACCCATTGGTACAATGATTTAACTCCACGAGAATTAAGCGGTTGCCATCCGATGTACGTGGAAAAGGCCCGGGGTGGTCGATTCCCCACACCTCGAATGGAGCCTCTGGTGGCGGTATGGGGTGAAGTTCACATGGCTAAGTTGTATTTGGTGGCTTGCGTTGCTGACATTGTGAGCAAGATGCCACGTAGCTTGCTACGTCCTTTCAAAGCCCGGACCACCAGTACCTTTCTAATATCTTCTGGAGAGTTTTGTCACGGCCTAGATGCCCCGCCGTGGAGTCGTCGTGGCAAAGATTTAGTACCGCTCTGCGTAGTGAAGACGGTGCAATTGGCACCCAATGTTTAGTGCTGGAAGTGCGAGGGCAAAGTAACCCGGCACGAATCTGGTATTCTCTATGTATGCGATTTGTTGTGGGCGGTACGCCAGTCGTTTGAAGTCAAGACACAATGTCCTAGATTTCACGATCTTGTTCCTGGCCTGCGTTCAAGTTAAATGTAGGCGTAAAAAAGCAAGCACCGTGGTCAGGAGACTCCGGTGTGTCTTGCATCGGGTGACGAGATAGTAAGTCTGCATCTTGGTGTTCTTTGCCACTCCAATGAAAAATTGTTAAGTTATGTTCTTGAAGTAAAATCGACCAACAAGCCAGTTCGGTTGTCAGATCTTTCTTGCTTTGGAGCTATGTCAAGGCTCAGTTATTGGTCACAACTCTGAAGTGTAGTCCGCAGAGATATGACCGGAAGTGTTTCACTGATCAGACTAGTGCAAGACACTCAAGTTCTGAAAAATTATACGCCTGTTCTGCGTCCGTCAGACGGTGACTTGCGTATGAAACAACACGTTGCGGGCCGTCGTCATCTTGTTGCAACAAAACAGCAGAGTTCCTCTCCACTAGCATTTGTGTGAATATAGGTCGCCTTAGCAGGGTCGAAGTGGGCGAGAATTGGGGCACTCAACAAGGCACGCTTCAGGTCTTCGAAGGAACCTTTTCCCTCTGCTGTCCATAGCCAGGGTACGTTCTTGCGTAGCGGACGGGTCATTGGAGCCGCACGGTGCTCATAGTCAGAAATGAATCGGCGAAAGTAGGATGCGAATCCCTTGAAAATTTTTACCTCCTTGAAGGATGTTGGGACAGGATACTCTCCGAAGGCTTGAACTTCGACAGGATCGGGCGTAATCCCTCTCTTCAATACAGTGTCCAATGTAGGTTACTTCTTTAAAACCAAAGTAACACTTTTCTAGTTTCAGGCATAGACTGGCAGGGGAGAGCGCATCCAATAATAATGTAAGTCTTTCGAGGTGTTCATCGAATGTGCATCCGTACACAATTACGTCATCTAAGTCTACTAGTGCCATGGTCCACTTCAGGTGGCCTAGCACCCTGTTCCTTAGTCTCTCAAATGTCGCAGGTGCATTACAGAGCCCAGAAGGCCTTCTCGTAAAATAGTGGAGTCCATCCGGTGTCACGAACGCAGATTTGTCTGCATCCTTGGGGTCCAGCGCTACCTGCCAGTACACTGGCAGGAGATCCAAGGTTGTGAAATACTCTGATCAAGACAAAACCGGTTAGTACCATCTTTTTTCGGAAGAGCACGACTGGAGAGGACCATATATGGACTTGATGAAGTAACGACCACCCTTAATGGAAGCTTGTCATTAGCTTGCGTTCGAATAACAGTCCGTTCGAATGGAGCAAATCTACGCTGCGACTGGTGAATAGGACGACTGTCCCCGGTGTCGATGGAATGCTCGACTAAAGATGTGCAGCCGAGTTCACTTGGAGAAAATATGATGCAGGTTCGATGACGTTGAAGGAGCTGTTGAAGCGCTTTTCTCTTTTCCTCTTTTCAGCGTCAATGTCAGGATTAACATTAAATATCTCCCATGGAAGGTTGGTGATGTCTGCCAGTGAGTTGAATTCAAGTGCGACCGTATTCACCTGCACTTCAGGGCATGAGGGCTGGTAGGTTCTGACTTGTTCCCCAGTTTTTAGCGTTATATCGTTCAATCCAATATTTACAGCCAAGATGACAAAGTTTTCCCGTAGAGACGACACTAACGTGTGGGGAGAGACAAACTCGTGTCCTGTGGCCCTAATCTGGACACTTGGCGGAAAAGTCGGCGAGAAATCTGGCGGCTATGATTGGCCGGCGCCAAGGTCAAGTGCGACGTTGGCCAATCACTTCCGCCAGATATCTCGCCGAATTTCTCGCCAAATGTCCAGATTAGGGCCCCAGGTTTAGCATGAAGGAGAGACTCGTCAATGACTGCGCGGGTTAAGCTTTCACTGGAACCCACGCAGCAGAGCTCAGGGGAATGGCGACCGTTTTGAACACGTAGACGTTGCTTGGAATAGGTGTGATACTTGCTGTGTCAGTGCAAAATAAAGCTCGAAGCACTTTCTGGACGTGATTTAGCAAATCTCTCAGAAGTGCAGTTGTGCCCTTCCATGCTTTCAAGAAAACTCGAGCGGCACCAAGATGTAGCTTGTGCCTTCGAAAAAGAACTAACTAACAGCGATCAATCTTTGATGTTGCGGTTCTGTTGTCTCTTGAATCCGGAAACTCATTAGTACAAAAGTTATTTCTACAGCACCACTCGTAGCGAAGCACCACCGGGAAAACAGTTCTCGAGTACCAAGAACTCCACTGGTGATGTGTTCTCAACAGATTTCACTTGCAAAGTGAGCATACCCAGGATGGGAATTTAACCCTATTGAAAATCGCTCTGATGGGACTTCAGGATTTTTTTAAAGGGTGTGAAAGGGACTTCAGGAATTTCTGAGATGTTTGAAAGGTGCACCGATATTTCCTGGTGGGTTCGTTGGCCCCGTCAGAAGCTCTCCTGACATGTCTGAAGTCCCCTTTACAGTGCCTTGAAACGTCTGAAAGCCTGTCAAGAACTTTTCTAATGGGGTCGGAAAAACCTTCAGGCTTCTTCAGATGTCTGTGGGCAAAGGCTTGGTGGAGAAAACACATTTCGCAGAATTAGAACATAGTTGCTCATTGTACGCTACGAGAAAACAAAAATAAGTATTTGGAAAATCTCGATCGTATGTATGTACGGTCAGATTTTATTACTGCTCTTCTATCAAATACGAGTGGGCTCCTGGACCCGTCTGTCACTGCCCGGATGTTCGGTCGCCAAGGAGGCCACCGAGGGCGACCGCCCCATGTGGAGAATTGACGAGCCGCGGGCCGAGTGGTATTGACCGAGCGGCGTTTTGAGGCGAAGGCAATCTTGCCCGCTCGAGGCGAAATCCGTGCAACCATAAATAAAAAAAAAAAAAAAAAAAAAAAAAAAAAAGCCGAGAGCAGCGCGCGTTTTCCAGGAACAGGGATGCATGCGGGAGCGGCTCGTTCGGGGAACCGGCTCCTCGACGGGGGACGGTCCCCAAAAAAGAATCCACACTGCGTTTCTCTCCGCCCGGCGATGGGGAGAGGGTGCAGGGCAGCCAGGCCAGCGGTCGGCGGGAGAGGGTGGTGTGTGCAAGCGGGGGAGGCCAGCCGCCAGTGTAGCCATTTTCTTTCTGCTCGTGGGCGGTTCCGGTTAGCCCAAGAGCCGCCGCGGATTATCGGAGCGGACCAATTTCCTCCAGGAAGGTGAGCATGCATGGCTTTGAGGGCTCGCCCCTTGGTCTGTTTTGATCTGTGCAGTTTCTTCCTCGGTTCCGCAGGTGATCCCCAGTTCGGCGTTGGCCGCCTTCAGCACCGCTCGAGCGCCATCGTGTTCGGCGCATTCAAGGAGATGGTGGCCGGTGTCGACTTACTCGCTGCAAAGCCTGGCAGTCGGGGTCAGCGTCCCACCGCATGTTGTGCCTGCGCACCGGGATTATGCCACTGTGGGTCCTGAGACGGTGGATGACGGCCGCTGTTCGGACTTGTTCCTTGCAGCTCTTCGTCCGTTCGACTTCAGAAGCATCCAGCAAGTGAAATATACGGCGAAGACGCCGGCGCGACGTCATCATGGACGAAGCCGTGACTGTGCTCGGGATTTCTCGTCGGCGGCGGGTGCTGCTTGCGCGGTCGTGGTTTTCGCTAAACATGCTTACTGAGACTGTGTATGTGTCCGTGGGGTGCACCTGCTCGGTTTTATTAGCTGAACTACGGTACATCAGGAATATACCCAGCGGCATTGTGAGTACTTTGAAAGATCTTTTTCTTTGTGATCAAGAAGTCAGTTGTCCCTGTTTGATGTGATCTCTCGTCTACAGCTCCTTGCGCCGGGTTTGAGCAAGCGTTGCTCTTTATCGTCTTTTGAGTTATAATATGCATGTAAAACTAAATGTCTGCAATAAATTTTCAATAATGTTTTGAACTGCATTTTTGTCTATGGTTCACAGTCATTCGGGCGTCTAGAGGGTTGATGGGCTAAAGGGTCGTACGGGTTGAAGGGCTGTGGGGCTAAAGGGTTTTTCTATGGGGAATCCCTGAAGGGTTTTTCTGAAGGGTATTTTTGAAGGGTTTTGAAGGCCTGCGAGGTCCCATAATCCTTCAAGGCTGACGGGCCCTTTAGAAATATTTTCAATAGGGAAGTACCGTTCCCAGCGAACAGTCCAGGTGACGTCGGACGAAGACGTTCGTCTGCTGGAACCAGAGGCGATGCCAGAAAAGCATCTTGGTATCCAATGCATTTCATCCAAACAGTAAAATTTAGAACCGACGCTTGGTTGCTTGCCACTGATGTCAAAAGAATTTTTGTGGAGAACGGAAGAAAGCACCGTGCTCGCTCCGCCGTTACCCTAGGAAGCTTTATCAGTGGCCTTAGACCGGGCTGGTTGTTGTGGAAGATTGTATTTAGTTCTACCATGCCGTCTTTTTGGCGCCGAAAATAAGGCAGAAAGTTGTGATAATGGCTCTTGTAGATGCCTAGCTAGCCCTCTGCACGAACTCTGTGGCCCTTTGGGCGCTTGCCCCTTTTAGCGCTCGATCCAGGGCATCTTTGACGTTTGTATGTCGTGGAAGACGTACAAATACTTGAACCTCGGGATCAGCTATTGCGTGTATACAAGCGTAGGTACCAATCTTATCCTTTGCGTCTGTTAGGCTCCAAGATGTACCTTCAAAATCAAGTGCTAGATAGCGGAAGCTACCTCCTGTAGGGCTTCATTAGAGTGCTGATGGCGAAAATTCAACTCCGATCTATGCACTTGTTGTAGATGTCCATCACCAAAACGTCCCTCCAGTGGCTCACATAGGGCCGGAAGTAATAGGTGGGTACCATCGAATTGGTAAAGCACGTCTAGAGCTGGTTATTCCTACTCGGAGACGAGCGCGTGAACTTTTTTGTCTTCCGCCCAGAAGTTGGCTTGTGCAATAATTTCAGTCTGATACAGATAAAGATGAACTAATACGCTGCCATCGAAGGTTTTTAACTTCAGTGACGGAGTGGTCCTTGTACGGGTACTTCGGTTCACATTGGTGAAGGGGATAACTGTGGAAATGATCTCCCCTCTATCCAGAGCCGGTTGACAGGTGTTCAGTTCATCCACAGAAATCCCCAAAGCGGAACGTTGCGGACGATTGATATCACTTGGAAAAATATTCAAGCCATTTTGAAAGCGTTCTAGCGGCGTTGAAACGCTCATGGGGAAACCATTTTACGCTGCTCGCCGCGAGGTGTTGCCGGAGTGAGATGAAACGTGCAGTGGATTCGCCACTAAAGTTTAAAAGTGATCCCACCGCTGCCACCAAAAATGTTACAGGCTCACTGGACTCAGCTTCAGCTCCGGCTGACGGAATGCCACTTAACGTTCACCAAAACACCATAGTACTCCTCGTCTTTCCCTTCATCTCCCTCTAACAAATCCGTATTTTAGATATTTATAACATTTTTCGCAGCTTCATTCTGCATTCATTATAAACCCAGTGTAAACCAAGGGTGAGTGGACCATCCGACTTTTCTTTATTACCTTCGTCCGTCGTCCAGTGGTATTTACATTCCTGCTAAGAATGTTCCAATGCGAATTCTAATAAAATGTTACTATTGAGAAGCACCAAGTACACTAGTATATGTTTTTTCGAGGTTTTTTTGCCATTTTTGGGCTTGGCTCGTGGAGGCGCTTCCGAATGTCTGACACGTCTCGTACTACAGCTTCCCCGGCACACCTCCTAACTAGGAAGACACTCGCGGTCATTCGAACACTACTGTAAAATAAGTGAAATTGTAAGCTTTAACAGTGTTAAATTTCTACATCTTAGACTTTTGTGTTGTGGTCAGAAAGCGTTCTGAATGATTTGTTTCTCTCTGTCTTTTTCTACCTTCGCGTGATATTGCCTCGCGCCTCGGCGAGCTACCGCGTGCGTGGCCGAGTGGTTACCGCGCTTGACTATGGCCCGGAAAGTCTTGGTTCGATTCCAGTCAGTGCAATGTTCTTCGATTTATTATATCAACATTGCGTTGTCGTGAGTTCGAGATCATTCTCGTCTGATCAAGTTCCAAATGTTCTAGTCGTCGAAAGTTCTAGGCCGATTATTCCAGAAGCCAACGCGCGCACATTAGGGGTTTCCGCGTGGCGATACGCGGTCAGTCTCGCCCCAGCGTTCCACTCTGCGGTTACGCTGACTACGACGCCCGCGACGGTCTGCGGTTATCCTCTGTTTCCTTCTTATTTTCGGGCACAAGTTGGCCCCATTAAACGTTTCAGTTTCCCGAGTTATTATTTGTTTCCTCGTCCGTACATTCGTTACAATATATCGGGTGTCCCAAGCGACCAGGCTCAAACTAAAATTAATCGTGAAAATTGATGCTTGCACGTAGCAATCAAAACTTTTCGCCAAAGGTGGATTTAAAAAGTCGGCCTTTTCTTGTAAATTTTCAAAGCGTAGTTTCCTTTCTGTAAAAAATAGGCCCAAGAAACTTGTCATGGTCAACGGCAGACGGCGACGCAGATGACCGAGCCCAGTTGCGGGGCGAATTTGGAACGCGTATTGATAGATGCCATCGAAAGCAGAGTCGGAACGTGTAGCCGACCAGCGAAAGAAAGATTCGTATAACAAATATGTCCAATGTTTCATGTGGAACACGCTATCTTCTTATGATACCAATTCATCGATATCACTGTAAGAACTGTTAATTATAGAGAAATAATACAATGTATTTTATTGATGCAGTATGAGAATATTGACACGTTATTTTCTTTAACCATAGGCTTTGCACACCCACCGTGATTTTTTCCCCGTAACAGATACAAAACGAGACGCTTTCTAGCATAAGTCAGAAATTTGGTTCTGGGTATTGCAGCTGTCGTCATATTTGTAAAACTTCCGTGTTGCACCACAAAGAAGATCAAAAACAAAATCGCAGCAGGTCGAGTGGTGGCCCAGTTCACTTGCAGGCACCAGGAGGGCACAGGCGGAATCTGCAATGCGTTTTTATAAGAGAGAAGAAAAGAAATGTAAAAATTTCTTCAACGAATAAAGGTAAAATATATTTTTCTTATATTAAAATCAAGTGGATATTCACTTAGAGGTCTGGCACCTATTGCGTTTGTTTATCAGACTCGGCGGGTATTTGATGGAATATACTCATCATCATAGGTGCGGTGATTATTTAAATAAAATATGTATTTTCAATATCTGCTAATGTGAGTTATGTTGCAATTATCTTCATTGATATAGCTAGTAAAACACAGCAAACAAGGTTCAATTATTAGTGCAAAAAATGTTTTAGATATCCTTAAACAGTTTTTGGCATTTTCTAGCCTGATTGAGAGACTAAATACACGCAGTTCACCGGAAACATTGCCTTTTATGATGCGCAAAAAACGTGTGGTACTCGTTTCAGGCACCTTGCCAATATCTTCGCAGCGTATCTCCCCTGAGTGCGACGGTGACAGTCTGTCGAGACATTCGCGAGATGCCCGAAAGGAGTCAACCTTCTATGTAGTATTGTGGGAAGTTCGGGATACCAAATAAATAGAGGGAAGTGAGCAGGCAATCTGGTTTAAAACTAACATTGCAAACTCTATTTTCTTTATAAATTAGCTTTTATTGATGCAATAGATGAGTCATGTATATTTTGCACTTAAACAATAGGAGCGATGTGGTTCCATCGCGTATTTTGGGATACCAAATGAAACGAGTTGAGTAGGTAAAGACACAGGCAATGCTCTAAACTATCGTGTAAACGTATGAAAGTTAATCTTAACAAGGAAAAAAAATTGTAAAGATTTTGCACGTATTTGGCGTGCCTAGTATTATTATTGAAATTATTAAATTGTAAACATTATCAGGTATGACTTCTTACCATTCACATGGGTGTTTCTGAGAAGAAAGCACTTCTTGCAGTTCAGATAAGCGACGTATATAATTAAAGTTTCATTCCCTAAGAGTAATAAAAAAATATTGCTATATATAAGTTATGATCAAGATGCTTTTTACTGTAACAGAGGTAGCCGCCTCGGTGGCTCCGAGGCATAGCGCCAGCCTACGAATCCCCAGGGCCCGTTTGCTCGAAGCCGGTTAACTTTAACCTCAATAAAAAGTTAAGCGTCCTTCCCTTCTAAGTACCTACAAGCATCTAGCCAAGTTTGATGAGGTCTGGATGAAGGCATTACAGCTTGAAAATGGACGACACTTTATGACCACAATGACGGAAACTATGAGAATGAACGAATATAGACGGGGATAAACACCGAAGCCGGATTTTTTCAATCGCGAGGCAAGGAATCCTCGAGATACAATACTTGGCACCAAACGAAACGATTGATATTAGGGCACGTAGGACTGTAGTTCCATATCACACCAGGAAGGTTAACGACAAGGTCACCGCGTACGTAAAGTTAGAACCAAGGGACTAAAAGAAAATCAAACATGCGCTAGACGGAAGAAGATCCGGGAGGAGATAGCCAAAAAAAATTCTACTACTCTTGTTCATCATTTAGAACCTTTATATTTATTAAACTAACTACGTGAGAATGCATTGTTGGAATATTATTGACATCCTATTAAGCACATATAGAACCTAGGCGGATAATGAATCTCAATGGTATTTACATTGTCATTTAAATATTGCAAATTTGCTTTGTATTTAAATCAATGAATCATTAAATAGAATAGACGTATCCCTACCGAAAAATACGGTAAAACTTTTCGCTATCCGGATTATGGAACCGGAAATCTATCTTGATTTTATCTAAACTCTGTCTGGAATTTAGGTTTTCAGAAATTATTCCTTTGTATGCAATCTGGAATTCAGATTTCCAGAAACAAATTTCCGGTTCCATATTCCGGATAGTGAGATGTTATTTCGGATTTTCTGGTAGGGATGTCAGGCTGAAGAGTGAACACACACACACCAGTAATCTTCCGAGCATATCTGGAACTATGGGTCTTATTTCCACTATCCACTTTGTTCGTCAGCTACAAAATGACTTAATGCATGAAAATAAGATTGCAAAAAAAAAACACGAAAACTAGAAAAGTAATGTCCTATTGCAAGAAATTCAGAACACGAAAGATATACCAAATAATGTTTATTCACTAAAACCAGGGATGGGCAAAATACATGCAAATATGTATCTAAGTACAAATACAAAATACTTCGTCAAAAATGCATTTAATTACAAATCTAATTACATTTCCAAAAAAGCATTTAAATACAAGATACAAATAAAACCAAATGTATTTGGTCTCCTCCAAATACTTTTCCAAATACATTTATCAAAATTTGCATCAGCGACTTCAGGGCACCTGCAACGGGTTTCTGGGAATCTCATTTTAATTTTGCATAGCACACTCGGGAGTTAGTGTGCGAGGCTTTAGTAACGGAATATAAATATAATCACAAAAAAAATGCATTCAGCTTGGACGTAATAGGTGAAAAAAGTACACAGCTTCAAGCAGCTTTTTTTTTCTTTTTTTTTTTTTGTCGATTACATTTTGGTATAGACCAAGAAAGAACCGAGACGACCAAGACGCGCAGCACTAGCTGATGAATTTTTTATTGTTGGAACTGGCATCAGTTACGAAAAACTGGACGACCCGCGCATTTAGAATGTTCCACGTCAAAATATGGATGAAAGTCAGGCTGGAAAGCATCACAAGTTGTCACAGACACTTATTTAGCTAGGCTGCCTGTGAACGTCGATTTCGTCACTCTTCTTGTCCTGGACTAGAACCGTAATCACAAAGTCACTAAACACTTCTGCTTGAGTGAGAGACACTGCATTCGGTGCTGAACGTAGTTTTCTTCCTGTTCTAGACAGTGACAATAAATTTGAGGGATGTATTTTCGCCCACAAAATTGTATTTAATTACAATTGTATTTGAAATACCCACGTTTTAGTATTTAAATACACACGTCAAATACATTACCCAATTTATAATTAAATACAAACGCAAAATACACAAAGTATTTGAAATACGTATTTCAAATACTTGTATTTGAAATACTGCCCATACCTGACTAAAACAAATCTAGCTATTTTCCTTTAGTGTGGCAGGGTTTACTCAATATAAAGTTGTGAATTAACTCTATTTTATATTTCCATAGCTTTTTTCCGCATTCTTCTTAGTAATAGGAGGGAATGCTCAGTCACTCTGCCATGTTGCTAAACAGATCTATTGATAGCTAAATCACACTTTTATAGCTACAGTTTTTTAATCGAATTTAATTTAAATAAAAAGATTCTGATTTTAAATATATAAATCTAGTTCAATTCATGTTTCAAATAAAGGAAAAAAGATGTAATATTGCTTTTCGTGCTCACACAGAACAATAAATATTTTATTTTGATAAAACAAGAAGAGCACTGCTTGGACATAAAATAAGAGTACTAAGAGCTATTATATGAACAAGATTAAATGCGGAACAGCCGTCGACTTTTGGTTATCTTAGCTCATGCTTCACGGCGAGATTACGGACAGCTGCTAAGAGTATGCACATTATGAAGGGGTTCACTTAGAGTGCAATATGTGAACGTCTTTCTTGTGCTAATCAAAGATAATGTGCTTAGTTTATATCTAGGTGATAATTTTCGATGACTTTGCGGACTTAGAATATGAGAACCACCCAGCTGGGTTATACGACAGCACTATATAGTTTATCCTGCGCGCTTAAAGATATAAGGCGGGCCTGAACTTTAAGGTTTTCTACACTCTTAGAAAAAAGGGTATAGATAGTCCTCCCTAAGAGGAGGAACGGTCTTGTAAGTTATATTCCTGTAGAAAGGGAGAAACTTTCGTCCCTGAATAGGGGAGAAAAGCTCCTCTGCTGCCTGCATCTCAATATGGCGGCCCCGAATAAGCATATCGAGCTCAATAAGGCTTAACAGGGACGCTACCTCCCTTGCGTGATAACGTACACAGGGGACCGGTTGCCCGTTAAAGGGAAGTGCCATCTTTCTGTAGTCTACCGGGATCAAGCCATGATTCTCCCAGGAATAGTTGCTTAAAATCAAGGAAAGAAACTACCAGTTTTACTGGGCCGAACTAATTGGAAAGGCTTCACCTAGATTGGAAAGTGCTGAATTGTGTCACGGCGGAAGATCGGGTGGAAGGAGTGCGTAAGAAGTTTCCTCGCATTTCTTCAGCGGATTATGGTGTTATGAATGACTACGAAGTAAAAATATTGTTAAAAGATAGCAGCACGACCGTTTTTTCTAAAGCGCGTTCTGTACCGTTCGCTCTGCGAAGTGCTGTCGAAACGCAATTCAAGCAGCTGGGAAAAAATGGCGTTGTTAAGAGAGTGTCACAAAGCAGCTGGGCTACGCCGTTGGTGATTGTTTACAAAAAGGACAGTGACGGTTTGAGATTGTGTGGCGACTATAAGGTCACAATCAATCCGGTCTATAAGACAGATCACTATCATTTGCCGCGCCACGATTACTTGTTTAAAGCCATTTGTGGCGGTAATGTTTTTTGTGTACTAGACATGTCATCAGCATAACAACAGGTGTCACTGAGCCCAGAGTCTAGGCCACTCTTGACGGTAAACGCTCACATGGAGCTTTACGAGTTCCAGAGGCTTCCGTTCGGTGTGGCTAGTGCCCCACCCATTTTCCGATCTTTCATAGATGAATTTCTTAAGGGCATACCTCACATTGGGTGTTACATAGGCGACGTCATTATTGCAGGGGTGGACATCGACGATTGCCACCGAAAGCTGGAGTTAGTTCTAAAGCAATTCTGTGAGGCTAATGTAACGCTAAATGAAGAAAAATGCAAATTCTTCAAAGACACCGTGACGTATCTAGTCACAAAGTTTGTGGTCACGGGATTTACCCCACAGAGTCTAAGGTAAAGGCAGTAAAGGAAGCTCCCGCACTCACTTGTGTCACCGAACTGAAGGCATATTTAGGAATGTTAAATTTCTATTCTAAATTCCTAAAACAACGCGTCCACTGTCGCAGAGCCAGTGTATAAACCTGTTAAGGAAGGGTCAAAAGTGGTCCTAGACACCAGAGTGCAGTAAAGCGTTTCTGGCGACAAAAAATCTGCTCATGAGCAGCAGTGTATTGACATACTACGATGTGCGTAAAGCGATAGGCCTCATGTGCGACGCGTCAACCTACGGGTTGAGGGCAGTCATTTTTCACGTGACACCTGAGGGTGACGAACGACCTGTCGCATTCGCATCGCGAACGCTTACGAGTGCTGAAAATAACTACGCTCAGTGCGAGCGGAAAGCGTTAGCTCTCATTTTTGGGCTGAAAAAGTTCCACCGATATTTGTATGGACGAAATTTTGTCCTCTACACAGATCACCAGCCACTTCTCGGAATCTTGGGTCATGACAAACCCATCCCACGACTGGCGGCGGCCAGAATGCAGAGGTGGGCGTTAATTCTGGCAGCGTATCGTTATAATTTGGAATGCCGTAAGGGGCGAAACGTAAAAGTGGCTGATGCGCTGTCAAGGCTTCCAAGAGCTGTCTCTTGGGCCAAAGAGTCGGCCGAGTGTCTTTCAGTTGTTTCTTATACGGTCACAGTCGTAGCGAAAGCAACAAAAACAGATCTAACATTGGCAAAAGCGGTGGAGTTCACGCTAAATGGTTGGCCAGGCCAGATTTCTGATCCTGAGCTACAGTCTTATTGGGTCCATCGAACTGAGCTTTCCTGGAACAGGGTTGTTTAACCTGGGGAACGAGAGTCTTTGTGCCAAAAAGGCTACAGAAATCTGTCTTGGCACAGCTCCACGAGGATTACCCAGGCACCAAACGGATGAAAATGCTGGCAAGGAGCTACGTCTGGTGGCCGGGCATGGATAAAAACGTAGAAGAGTATGCACAACAGTGTGCTATTTGCCAGACAGCACGACCCGCGTTACAACCTGTAGCGCTGCATCCTTGGACGTACCCAGCGGGGTGTTGGCAAAGGGTTCATGTCGGTTTCGCATCAAAGGGATCGAAATCTTTCATGGTACCCATGGACTCGTTTTCGAAATGGGTTGAGGTATGCGCAAGGAGTACTACCACAGAGGACAAGGCAATCGAAAAGCTAAAGAGCGCATTTGCTGCGCACGGGTTGCCAGAGGAACTCGTAAGCGATAACGGGGCGCAATTCGTTTCACAAGAGTTTGCTGAGTTCCTGGCTGTTAACAAGGTTAAACACACCAGGACGCCACCATACCAACCGGCCTCGAATGGAGCTGCCGAACGGCTGGTACAGACAACCAAGAAGGTGCTCCTAAACCAACTTTTAGAACAGAAACTAACATAAGTGACGATTTCGCTCCAAAAAGGCCTCCATAACTACTCCCTAAGTTACCGAAACACACCTAACAGCGTCACGAGAAAAACACCGGCTGAGTTGTTTTTGAAGCGGCAGCCGCGTGTAAAACTACCCCTACTAAAACCTAACTTTGTTGCTGACGTGCGAGAGAAACAGGTCACGGTAAAAGAACAACGAGAACTTTCACGAGCGGCAGACCGCTTTTTTGCGGTTGATGACTTGGTTTGTGTCAAAACGGTGAGGGGGGAAGAAGTGTCTTGGAATGACGGAGTTGTTGTGCAAAATGTTAGCCCAGTGACGTACATAGTAAGGGTTGGTAATCAGGTCAGGTTTACGCATGCCGACCATATTCGTGCTCGTCCTAAGGGTATCTGGAACCCTGAAAGTGCAGTGCCTGACTGTGCAAAACCGGCCAAGAACAATGCAATGGAGACTTCTCAGGTGCCACTGATGGTGGCAGTTCCACCCCAAGACAAGCCAAGTGACAATGAGGGCAACACCCCAACCGGAACCCCGCCGACTGCAGAAGTCGCGTCGCACTCGCCAACGCCGAGCATCCAGCCAGACGCACCAACGGACAGTGTTGTGCGAAGGAGCGAACGTCTACGTCGGCCACCCGAGCGTTTTGTGTCCGAACATTTCCGGAAGTGATGGGTTGGGAATTGTAGGGGAGGAATGTGATAATGTTGCCTTGAATCTGCGATGTCGTGTCACGTTGTCTGGAGAGACCTGATAACAGCTACTATACAAATGCGTGTTTCCCTTGAATAGAGATTAATCATCGTTTGGCTTGCAATCTACGAGTCACTACACATTGTACGGGACGAGAGGAGAAGCAGATAAAAGCGTAACACGAGCTTTCCGCGAACTACGTGTTTATTTCCGAAGCCAGATTCCGTCCGCAGGTGCAAAAACTTGCGTTTCAAAAGCAGTTACTCAGTCTTCTCATTGTCAGCACTGCGATGTTAAGCGGACAGAACCGATGCATAGTTACTTCGCGCACTTTACGTCTTACATTTGCTATTCCTCGAGTCACAATTCCTTCGTCAACAGAATATCACGGAGGAACGGCAAACCAATCCGCGAAACCAAAAGGCGCTCTCAAAAGAACAAACTCGAAGCCGCTGTTTATCGCGTAGCATGAAAGAAGGTTAAATCGCTTGCCACCAGATGGCAGCGTCAAGCAGAGTAATTGCAAGTAGCTCAGCTAGGTAGCGCTAGGTACCGCCCATTTCATGTTCTACAAAAAAATATTTTTATTCCCTCACGCCACCATTGCGCTTCGGAATCATCGGGAACCTCTATTATACACACATGTAGAAACATTACGCATACTGCAAGCATCAGGTGAACTACATTGAGCGCATACACATACATGGCACATACAAACATCAATACAACGGCCCAATAACCCTAACACTACATTCAATGTTACTAGAACCACTCAGTTGGGAAACTGCCATAGAGCCTGCTCCGAAAAAGTGTCACCGATCCGTACTCAAGAACCGAGCTAATGGCGATCGTATCGCCGCCATTTCTCCCGGAGCGGTCACTCGAGGAACTGCACGCGACTTCTATTTTGGATTAAATCGGCCATTTTGTCGCCGAAATCAATACGGTGGAAAGGGTTTCAAGGGTGCCTTTCAAGCGGATGCGCCACGACTTACTACCGAATTTAGGATGCGCCTAGGTGGGGAGGCGCTACCTGAAATCACCGCTGAGGCACGCTTGTATAAAAACAATATTAATTGTGCTGCAAAAACCTTCCTTACAAAGTTTCTAAGAAAACATCACGCGGCTTTTATATTGTACTTAACTTCAAAGCAGTTACTTCGAAAATAATTTTTTCCCGTTGTTTTTTTTATACAAAAGCATGCTTTCTAAAAGCTAAAGGTGACCATAGTACAGACAAATGATAAATATTGGCGCTGTTGTCGTATTTAGCTCGGTCTCGGTGGACACCAGCGGCACAGGTTTCAACGGTGAGTTTCCCAACTGAGTGTTCTGGTAAGGTTCACTACATCGCTCTGCGTTTTCGTCTTTAATACTGGTCGTTTTGAGCGTAAGGAATTTCTCGGCAACTGCCTCAGCAAGAAAAAAATATTCCCAGCATGCTGATTTTTTTCCAGCAATGTCATTTGTCTGAGAGTATTTTGAATGGCTCAGGGGATGAATATCTTAATAAAAAATAAAAATAACGCTCGATTATGCCGTAATTATTTGAAAGCCAATAGATCAAGCCACTCCAATGCGGTTCCCAGCTATGAGTTTGTTTCCCCGCACGGCACGTCGTAGCCAGTATTTCTATTGTGTACTATTTGTTTTTCTATTTGTGATGTTTGTGCACAGCTGCAATTGCCGTCTTGAATTAATCTCTGTAGAGACGATATTCACTCAGCTGGGAGTGATGCTTCACGGACAGAGAAATTGCTTTTCGATCAACTTGATTTTCGTCAAAGCCGCGACTTATGGAAGGTCTTAGGTGTACGGAGCTGCGCCGTGGCGAGCTCGAAAACCTTAGCGCTCATCCCAGCGCGCCACTTGGGGGGCAGTTTCTTAAGGAACCATAGTATATTTCAAGAGCAAATTAAAGGGTAGTTTTTTTTTCAATTTTACCTATTACTGTTTTTTAATTCTAAGATTGCACACTCTAAATACACGTGCTTTCCGACATAATTTTGTACTGTTCAGTCCTTTCCACAGAGCGCAATTGCTCCCGGGGAGGAGACAACCGACAATCACATTGGCCGCTGTACGATAGGAGCTTACTTATCAGACCACCGTTCCAACATGACTATGCGAACGTCGATCGATTGCACCTAATCCCTCAACTGGTCTTAAACTATCTAATGTAAAGCGGAATGTCAACCTGCGACAACCGCCCCTACCTCGCTTCCTCCGATCAAGGCCCGACTAGCGGGATCAATGCCCGACAGTTTACGTCGTCTCATTTTGTTGTTACACCACTGATACGCGAACACACGGTCACATCGGCGATAATTCCAGTCTTCTGCTCGCAGCGCACGAAACTGCCATGATGGCGTTGCTGCTATGTTGTTGACACGCAGAAATACAGAACCACGTTGATTGCCGGTTGACACTCGGCACGGGACAACAGAACCGAACTCAGCACGGAAGGAACCCAGGCAGCCGGCAGCAAAACCTGCCTGGTCTGGACGCAGTTCCTACGATTTCCATAACGTCGAAAACGTCGACACAGTTCCCCGTGGTTCCGCCACTGTAGTTTCCCGTGAGTCCCGCAATCCGGAGACGGTCATCTTACCCAGTGTATGTAGCGCTGCTGCCACTGCTCCGGAACTTCGCTGTTTGTAGCGGCTTCGTTTGTTCTTTTGATAAAATTAGTGGTAAAAACGGCAATGCAACCGAAATGTTCTGCACGTTTGGACTAGAAGACGGAATTACAGGCGGCCTTCGCTGCCGCTGAAGCTCAATCAACTCAACAACATTTATTAAACTACATGCGCGACGTCCTCGAAAAACGAAGCCGAAAGAAGATGAGTCGGGAGGGCGAAACCTTTCTCCCGTCTGCCTGGAGAAGGAGAAAAACCTCTCGTCCCACCCGTCTTGTGTCCGCTTGAGGGCGCGTCTGTAGAAGGGAGGAAGACTCGCCGTTGCTACCTTTTTCCTCAATTTTTCTTAGAGTGTAGGCAAACAAGCACACAATAAAGGAACTGTTACTTCTTTACACTACGTATTTATATAAAAACGTGCTTTTCTTCGAGAGGTCTAATTTTCACGAGGTTTTTAGCAGTATAGCCTTCGGACCACTCGAGAGTCAAAGTTGTCCGACTGGAGAAAACGAGAAAGGCACGATATAGGCACAAGCGATCTCAGAATCTGAGTCTCGAGTTTAAAATTCTGAAATATGCAGAACCATAAGCTAATCTTATTTTGTGAAAGTAATTTCTTCGAAACTGTAGTGCTGATCAGCCAAATAAGTTATAAAACATGAAGAAATACTTAACAGAAATTCTTGCATTTGCATTTTATGGCAACATTTACCCTGCTTTGAGCCCATAAATTGTGCTCTTTATTTATTATTTTTTTCACGACATGCTTAAAAAGAAACTTAAGTCAAGAAACATGTTTCTAAAATACCTAGATGGGACACATTATTAATAATTTTATTTTCCCGCAAAAAAAAAACGCTTTTTGGGCAGTATTAAAGCGTTAACCGCAATTTAGACCGTGGTCGCCTTGCAGGTCCCGCCCGGGGCCTAAATTACGTGTGAAATTTTCGTCGCAAAATTGGTTATATTATTATTGGTTAAATTGGTTACAATATATTTATGTTTGAGAAACAAAGGATACACACAGAGACAACTTGTTCGCCGATGCCCTGCGTACAAACATAAAAGGAACAGTAAAGCTGAAAGGAATAATATTTATTTTTTAATTTTTTCATTACTACGGTCGTTTATCACCGCACATTAAAAGACGCTGACGGACGCTTGTATAGCGCCGTGGCTCCTGCATGACGAAACGCTTGCAGGAGCCACGGCTCCTGCAAGTGTTTCGTCATGCAGGAACACTTGCGCTGTCGTCTCGCGTGCTTTAATGCACGGTTATTTCTGGACGAATTTATTTCGCTTTGTCCTCTCTTTCGTCTGAAGAGCTTGTATGTGTAAATGGCGATATCAATACAGACATACTTCGTCCCACAGGGACCATAGTCGCAGACTACCTTGATGTATTGTCTAAATGGGGCTTAAAAGCAACAATTCAGAATGCGACACAGAGGAATTTATATCTGGCCAGTTGATGGTATCTAAGATTTATCATATCAACGAGCGAGCTCAGAACGCAGTAATCCAGTCTGCAATTATTGAAACTAAACTTGCTGATTATTATTTTGTCTCTTGTTCATTAACACAGATATCTAAGCCATTGAGTTATGCTGGCGCTGACAGGGATTTGTCAATTGTTGATCTCAGGCACTTCGATAAACTTCTGGAGCAACATGATTGGAATACTTTTCTTCTAACTGCATCTCCGGCTGACGGTTATGAACACTTTGTTTAGTCTTTTTAGTCTTTAACCTTTTTTCAAAAGGCCGCTGCGCGCACTGTAAAAACTAAACAACGTAACAAAGACCAGAAATAGATGTCTTCAGAAATATTGGCAGCCACCTTCATGTACCTTAAACAATTGTGTCTTAGACTCGGCTTATCCTCCTCTTCTCTCTGAAGAAGAGCTTAGGTCAATTCTTCTTAGCCTTAAGCCCAATAAATCTCCAGGTATCGACGGTATTTCAGTTAATGATTTGCGCAGAAACTTTGAAGGGATTAGGGCTGCTCTAGTTTCGATTTTTAATCACATTATATCTAATGGTATCATTCCATTAGAAATGAATGAAGGAATGAAAACAGCTTAGGTAATTCTATTATTCAAGGGAGGCGCGCAAAATAACGTAGAACATTATCAACCCATATTCATTCTGTCTTGCTTTGCTAAAGTACTGGAAAAACATTTGTGGATAACTATAAAGAGCTTTTTAGATAAACATAGTTTACTATCTCCTTGTCCGTACGGATTCACACAAAGTCGAGGCAGTCAAATCCTTCTTGAGGACTTTTCTGACATGCTCAATTTATCTTTTGAACGAAATAAAGTCGCCTGCGCACTGTTCCTTGATGTCCGCAAGGCATTGGACAGTGTTAGCCATCACATTTTGTTAACAAAGCTTTCAAAGTTAGGTTTTCGAGGCTCGTTTCTACATTTACTGCAAAACTTTCTACAGGATAGGCGTCAATGTGTTTCATATGGAGGGTATCAAAGCGGATTCTTTTCAAACAAAGCTGGTGTCCCCCAGAGATTGTTCTTAAGTCCACTGTTATATATAATCTTTATGTTAATGACCTCTCCATGGTGGTACCAGTTTCACTATTTCAATATGCTGACGACACCGTTATTTTATCTGGAGCGTCAAATTATTCAGATGCCCTTTCGTCTTTACAAACTGCGGCAATTAAAACTATGGACTGGTCTGAAGCTAATTTAATTAAAGTTAATGCATCCGAAACGCACCTAATATGTTTTCACAACCCTCTGAAAAAAGTTAATCTGACCTCCTCTTTACGGTTACATACGTCTCGTCTAGATGTGTATCATGTGCATGTGAGCCTATACATCCTACATCTTCTATAAAATATCTTGGCCTATTCTTTGACAGTGACATAACCTGGAACACTCTTCCTGCTCATGTGTGTAAGAAAATTTGTGCAGTGTCTTGTTTGCTACACAACACGAGATATTTTATGCCACTATCCGTTCGAAAAATTGTTGTACACGCTCTAGTCTACAGTGTGCTCCGTCAAGGTATGGCCATTGTGCTCTGCGTTGGAAAATTATAATTAATTCGATTATGCGTTCTTTGTTATAGAATTTTTTTTATTATTTATGCCTTAGTAAGGACATTGACGTGCTTAAAGCACTGCATTTGACTGATTTTAACTCGGTATTGATGGAGACTGTTGTTCATAGGCATTTTTGGGGTAGTCAATTTGAAAGTTTTATATGTACCTTCTCGTATTCTAAGACCCAAAGAGCGTTACTGGATACCTCGATGTTCGACAGGATTTGGAAAAAGAGCTCGTAGTTACCATGCATCAGCATTTATGAACAAACTACCTTCTAGCATTCGAAAATTAAGAACAAAATACAAGCTCAAGAAAGCCCTGAGGAATTTTTGTCCGTAAAGTGCTCACTAGTTCGCTTTTGTTATTCTAATTTCTTTATGTGGATTTTATTTTACATGTTTCCTTTTTCAAAAGGCTGGTTTCATTGATTGTAAGACGCTGCCAGTCAAGACCAATGTGGCTTAGGCAGGTCTGACTTAACATACGTTTTTTTTTTCATTTGCAATACAATTATTAATATTATTATTATTATTATTATTTTACAATGCTGCATAACTTTCTTCTTTCAAAGCAGAGTTACCTTTTTGAAATACATATATTTGTTGGTGATGACTCAGCTAGATACAACGGAAGCTTGGGATTGCGCTTCACTACTTATAAGACAAATTCCGATCTGGCAGCTTGGCCGTAGGCATTGGTAATTACTGTATCTCGTGTGCGTAAGCACTTGATCTAGGCGGGGAAATCGAGAACTGATATAATGGCGATATAACCAAAATAATGCTAATAGGCATCAGGCTATTCCAAATTTCTTGGCGTAGAAAGATTCAACAGAAAAAAACTATGCCTTCATATTTTTGATCAAAATATATCTTAACTCCAAAACCGGGAGACGTCCTTCAAAGGCGGGCAACAACTTTTTATCAGTCACAATTTCAACAAACAATTCAAGCAGGCAAATAATATGTGAAAAAACTTTCCCCTCGAGATTCTTATTTTTCATGGAATCCACAGGTAATTTCGGTTATTCATCTCAATTACCACGTTATGCAACTGATAGCGTCTTTACACTTGCCGTGTGATGATTTGCCGCTTTTTGACAAATCGAAGTTTTTTTCTTTTTTTTATTAAACAATGTGCACTACAAATAGAAATTTAGCATTATCGTGATACAGAAAACAGTCCAATTTTATTCGTGATCTCTCACCTTTTCAACACCATCATTCCCAATATAATAGCAAACACTCGTCTTATTGTATAGTGTTATTCCCTATTTGCACCAATGAACCGTTAAATATTTTTCTGTTAGGTACATTTAACTGTGCAGACAAGATCTCGGGCATTCAGAATTGATTAAGAACGCTTTTATGTTTATTAATTGCCACGCTTGACAAACACGGTGAGGCGAGCCGTGCCATCGTCTGCATCACTCAGAACATATCGCATATATCCAACAACTTTATTCTCCGAGGCCAGAGTTGAGGATAATATTATCACGTGCAACATTGAATAGATGCCCCTGTATGTCCGAAATCTGCTGAAGCTTGATCTTTATTGTGTCGAGAATGCTTGCTTTCAGCCAGAAAGAACTCCAATCGACATTGAGGTGGAACTCTCATGGCTGGCTGCGCTTTGAGACAGTCAAAGAGTCTCATGTCCTAATTAACCATTTGAAAATGTTGAAACTTGTTTTGTCTGTAAACTCAGCCATAGTTTTATTATAATTGAACAACTCTTTGATTCCAAGAAAGACATCCAGTCAACTGTTGAATGATAAGCTAGCTTTCGCCGCTGTCATTAAAACTCCATACAGAGGAAATTAATTAAAAGAAACCCACTTCGTGCCTGTTTGTGGTATTATTAGTTGTCGTATGAAAATACACTTCCGAACACAAAAGTATTTATTATTCGACCTTTCATTTTAACGCTTCTTGTTACAAAAAAAAAATGAAAACAAACATTTGGCTTGCAATCTTCGGAATCTTTTCGGTAAATATTGCAGAAGTTGACTCAAGCTGGCACGCATTGAACTCGAGCTCGGTCATACTAATTATTTAAGTTAATTATTATTTTCAATACCGATGACTACTGCGTCTGATCGTAGCTAGATTTGGGACATCTAATCGTATTTATCGCTTCGAAAAGGGAGTGCGCTCATGCACTTAACTATATTTTAGTGATGTATGACAATGTGTGATCTTTGGGGTACTTTGTTTCGTACACTATTACGCAAAATAGGCGGAGCGCCACCCAAGTGGGTTTCCTAATTCATTTATTAAATGACTAAAGCCGGGCATATAACATGATATTGGGATTAGTGTTGCAAAACAAGCAAGATTATAAAACATTCTAGAGATAGTTTTATTGGCCAATAATTTGTTTGGAACAAACGTATCATTTTAGGGAGCTGATTGCACGATACGTTCTGCGGGTAAGCCTATCATCTTAACTGTCTATTCAGAGTCTGTTACCCCCGGTACGGTAGCACATGGTAGTGTTATCGTCAAATTTTCACTAACGCTAAATATTCTTAATAACTTAGCTTTTCTCTTCTTGGAGGCATATTTGTAAGAATTGCGCAATTCTTTTCCAAAGTCCCGGTTTACACGTAACAAATTAAAAAAAAACACAAAAAAACAAGAGGAAACAAACTAAAAAAAAAAAACAAGATTGAAGAAGCACGCAGCCCTATGATCATTTTCAAATTACAATTAAAAACATTCTTGTCTGCAGGTAAATAAATCGTTGCACTTAATTTGCAGATATATGCCCCACCCCGTATAGAACCCTATAGCGACCAAAGTGCTCATGGCCTGCCATGAAATGTGATTTCACAATCACGTTCTTTGATTTGATTTTATGTGTTTAAAATGCTGAGGTTCTAACCGAATCGTGGTATTAAAATATTTGATTATACCTCGAAATAAAATATTCTAAAGCAATATGCTTGAAGCACACGCTAGCAAAAATACTCTTAAAAATATTTTTTTTTTTCAATTAACATACGTGAAGAAAAATTTGAGACCATCAAATCTTACACAGCGTAGCAGGAGCCGAAGAGCGTAAAACAAAACAGAGGCGGGAACAGTTGTTTCATAGTCTGTAAATAGATTGGGTGAGGAAGGAACTAAACCAGCAAAAAAGAGCTTAATATAAAACCATGTTCGCGTGCGAAAATGTATATTGTGAGCTTTCACTTTTGTTATTCTTGTTGGAACATATATTCTGGAGTAGATACCTCTTTAATACCGTATTTTTTCTTGTAGTGCTGTTCATGGAAAGGAAAGGTCTGAAGTTATGATGACTATATAATAAAAATTGATTGCGAATACTTGCGTTGCCAAAGAGGTTGTGAAGCTGCCAGCGTCTTTAACATATATGGCATTTGAATTCAGCAGCAGTAATGACGCTGCAAAGGCTGAAGGAAACGCTCACTACAAAGTATTTTTTGTTTATGCAGGTCGTAGCATTTGACAACACCTCTAGAGACGCACAACATGCCTCACTAAAATATATATCTAGAATCTTCGAACAATGTTATATAATATTGAACTTCATTATTAGGGAGCTACGTCAACACTGATAATTTTTTGTATATCTCCTCTCGCAAGGACCAACTCGATTTTGACAGCACCTAATGATTTGTTATAGAGCTTCGGGTAGGCATACATCATTTTTAGGTTTCATGAACTGTAGAAAAATTGTTTTTTCTAGATTTTAATAACCTTTCATTTCCGATGCCTGCACATCAGAAACAAACTTTTGGTTCAAAATATGGGACGTGTAAATCATATTTTTAGTGCGATTCCATTTATCAATGTGCTTTGTTCGTAAAATTGAAGTCGCTAGTTTCTCTATTAACAAAAGAAGGAACAAAAGCGCGAACACATCCTTTGCTCGTAAAGCTTATGACGCATTTCAAATCTGATTTATACAACAACTTCCTCCCTCGTGCCAGTTTTTTGACAGGTTAGTTCACTCGTGTGTCCTTCAGATAAATGCAACCATGCTTCTACGTCAACTGCTCAGTCATAAGCTTTGTTTGTTTTTATTTTTTCGGGCAGAGTCCTTTGTAAAATATATGCGGTTTGGATCTGTCTTCTATGTAGGAGACAGATCCAAATATAACACTAATAATAACACTGCGCTAAGGGTGCGTTTATACTTGCGGATTCGCGGGCATACCCGTGTTGGCAGCAAGCTCATTTTTGAGCCGGGCGCACATGTCTACTCATCGCTTGCGAAAAATCTGTATCGGTTCAGGACCCATATGGACGCCAGCAACGATTGAAATTCGCCGCCTTGCTCCATAATCCGCTTGCCGCCTATGCGGATCCGCCCTCAAATACCGCAAATATAAGCACACTATAAGTAACTGATTGCAGTAACTGATTAATCAGGTCAATGTGTTGATCGAGGAACATAATCTCAACAGCTATTTCGCAGTTTGATTTCTTCTTGTGACCTTAAACGTCCGTGAGTGACCCGAAACAAAGCCACAAAGCCTGCCACTCTCAATGTGCTGTCAATGTACTTCAACTATGCTGAGAGCACTAATAATTTTACGACTATTTTTAAATATCCTTCAAACGTTTGAAGACGTCGCACACCGGCAGAAAGTTTATCTTTTATAGAATAAGGCAAAATTCATAATCGCTTACTTCATTCGATTTCATCACGCGGTGCCAGTTTACCAGGGAAAGATGACACCATCCATGAATGTCTTTCCATCTCACGTATTGTTACATGTATATTATGTCCGTCATTTAGATATTTATAACACTTTTTGCAGCTTTACTCCGCGTTCAATCTGAACCCAGTGTAAAGCCAGGGTTAGTTTGCATCTGAATATTCTTGAAAAAAGCAAATAGCAGAAGTTTTTTTATTACCTTCGTCCGTCGTCAAGTGGTATGTGCATTCCTGCGAAGAATGTCCCAATGCGAATTCTATTAAAATGTTACTATTGAGAAGCACCAAGTACACTAGTAAATGTTCTTTTCGAGGTTTTTATGGCATTTTAAGGCTTGGCTCGTGGACGCGTTTCCAAATGTGTGACATGTCACGTACTACAACTTCCCTGGCAGACCTCCAAACTTGGAAGACACTCGGGGTGATTCGAACACTACTGTAAAATAAATTGCAAGCTTTAACAGTGTTCAATATCTGCACCTTAGAGTTTCGAAGTGTGGTCCGAAAGCATTCTGGTTAATTCGCCTCTCTCTGTCTCTCTCTACCTTTGCGTGATGTATATTTTGTCCCAAGTCACCAGGCTCAATCTAAGATGCGATAAGAATCTAAGGCGATAGCCACTGAGAAAAGAAGAAGAAGATCACGGGCAAATAAAAACGAGAAGATCAGTTCGATTTTGGAATGCGTCAGACGTAGTCGCTTTTCGTCTGTCTTTCTCTACATTGGTGACCCGGACGTGATCGATCGCGGACGCCAATTCGAATCGGCCCTTTTCCGAAGCTTGACAACTCTTCTTGGCATCGCTCACTTGAGGACCACAGCCTACCACCCGCAGGCAAATGGTTTGGTTGAGCGGTTCCATCGCCATCTCAAGGCCTCCCTCATGGCCCACTCCACACCAGATAAATGGGCCACGTCTCTACCCATCGTCCTCCTAGGGTTGCGCACAGCCATCAAGGAAGACCTCGGATGTGCCGCATCACATCTAGTTTATGGAACATCGCTGCGCCTCCCAGCTGAATTGGTCAGCCCAACCACTCCGATCCACGGCGGCCCTACGATGACTGCAGGATTGCCTTACGTGGAAGACTTAGCCCGTCTGTTCGGCGACGTGCGCGCTACACCGACGCGGACACGCCAGAGCAAGCCTCCTTTCTTCCATCGCGACCTGCACAACAGTGGCTACGTGTTTTTGCGCGTCGACAGCGTCCGCCGTTCGCTCCAGCAACCTTACACTGGTCCCCACCTCGTCGTGGCACGTGGCGAAAAAACATTCACGCTGCGAGTTAATGGCCGCAAACGGTCGTGTCCGTTGACCGCCTCAAGCCAGCATTTGTTGAGAGCGATACGATCGCTCAGCCGACCGATCTTCCCAGCGTGCAAGCCACCTCGAGCTCAACAGAAGCAGACGCTACCCGCATCAAACACTCCAGGACAGTTCACTGGGACGACTCCGTCTCCAAAGAGGGGCTATGTGGCGATAGCCACTGAGAAAAGAAGAAGAAGATCGCGGGCAAATAAAAACGAGAAGATCAGTTCGATTTTGGAATGCGTCAGACGTGGTCGCTTTTCGTCTGTCTTTCTCTACACCTCCAAACTTGGAAGGCACTCGCGGTCATTCGAACACTACTGTAAAATAAATTAAATTGTAAGCTTTAACAGTGTTCAATATCTGCACCTTAGAGTTTCGAAGTGTGGTCCGAAAGCGTTCTGGTTAATTCGCCTCTTTCTGTCTTTCTCTACCTTTGCGCGATGTATATTTTGTCCCAAGTCACCAGGCTCAATCTAAGATGAAGAGTAAAAATCAACACCGGCACGCAGCAATCTAAACTTTTCGCCGAAGATGTACTTGACAGGTCGGTCTTTTCTTGTGAATTTGCAATGCATTTTCTGTAGAAAATAGGGTCACCAAGAAACTTGCCAGGGTCAACGGCGGACGGCGACGCAGACGAGCGAGTCGAGTTGCGGGGCGCATTTGGAGCGCGTATTGATAGATGCCATCGGAAGCAGCGTCGGAAGGTGTAGCCGACTAGCGAAAGAAAGATTTGTATAAAGAGTATGTTCAATGTTTTATGTGAGACACGTTATCTTCACATGTTACCAATTCATCTATATCACTGTAAGAACAGTTAATTATAGAGAAATAATAAAATGCATTTTATTGATCCAGCACGAGGATATCCACACATTATTGCCTTAGCCACGAGGTTTGCAAACCCACCGTGATCTTTTTTTTTTCCATAACAGCTGCAAAACGATACGCTTTCTAGCGTAAGTTAGATGATTAGTTCTGGGTATTACAGTTGTCGTCATACTTGTAAAACTTCTGTGTTCCACCACAAAGAAGATCAAAAACGAAATCGCAGCAGGTGGAGTGGTGGCCCAGTTCACTTTCAGGCACCAGAAGGGAACAGGCGGAATCTGCAATGCGTTTTTATAAGAAACAAAAGGAGAAATATAAGAATTCCTTCAACGACTCATTTAAAAACATAATCTTTTACATAATGAAAGCAAATGGGCGTGGAATTTAGAGGTTTGGCACCTATTGCGTTTGTTTATCAGGCTCGGCGGGTATTTGATGGATTATATTCATCATCGTAAGTTTGGTGATTATTCAAATATAATATTCATTTACTATATATGCTAATATGGGTCATGTCGCAATTAACTTTATTAATAGAGTCATTAAAAAACCAAATAAAGTTTTGGAGTATTAGTGCGAAAAAAATCTTTCAGATATTCCGCACAGAACGTTCAGCTTCTTCTAGCCTGATTTAGAGACTGCATACACGAAGATCACCGGAAGCATTACCTTTCATGATGCCTAGATAAGTGTGGTACTTGTTTCAGGCACCTCGCCAATATCTACGCAGCCTATCTCCTCTGAGTGCGACGGTGACACGCTTTCACGACATTCAAGAGGTGCCCGAAAAGACTCACTCTTCTACGTGGCACTGTGGAAAAGTCGGGATGCCTAATAAATATAAAAAAGTGCGCAGACAATCTTGTTTAAAGCTAACATTGTAAACCCTATTTTATTTATAAATAAGCTTACATTCATTCAATGGGTGAGTCATGTATATTTTAAACGTAAGCATTAGAAGCGGATGTGATTCCTTCGTGTGTTTAGGATACTAAATAAATCGAGTTGAGTATGTAATGACACAGGCTTTGGTCTAAACTATCGCGTAAACACACTAAAGCTCATCTTAACAAGGGAAACAACTTGTAAGCACTTTGCACGTATTTGGCGAGCCAATCATTAAATTGCAACCATTATAATGAATTACCTCTTACCATTCACATAGGTGTTTCTGAGAAGAACGCACTTTTTGCAATCCAGATAAGCGACGTATGCAACTAAAGTTTCATTTCCTAAAAACAAAGATAAAACAACATTGGTATATATAAGTTATGAGCAAGAGTATTGTGCCTTTTACTGTAACAGGGGTAGCCACCTCGGTGGCTCCGAGGCAAAGCGCCGGCCTACGGATCCACAGAGCCCGTTTGCTTGAAGCCTGTTAACTTTATGCACTGTAAAACGTTAACCGCCCTTCGCTATTAGGTACCTACAAGTAGATAGCCAAGTTTGATGAGGGCTGGATGAGCAATAGCTCCGTGTTTTATTAAAGAATGGTAGCTAGTGTCACCTACTGGCTGTAGCGAATATAAGTGGCTTTCGTAAAAACGTTCCCGAAAAGGGGGGACCAAAGAACGTGCGCTGCCGAGTTTTCGCGACGCAGCGCGGCATATTTTCGAGCTTAAGAAACACTTCCTTTTGCTCGTGGTACAGATATTTGGCAAGGGAAAACTATATTAATCCTTGTTTGGGAAATGTCTAAATGTATGGCTGTGTGAAGCGAAGACGACCCTTGTTGAAATTGTCCTTCAAGTTCAAGAGAGGACGACAAATTTTAGTCCTAGAAACGATGAGGAAAAAGTGAGCATTGCAAGGCATTCGGTACACCGCCAGCACGGTTGGCCGTCAAGTAAGAACTGTATATAACACCATCATGAAATTTAAACCGTGAAATTCGACTCCAGTGCAAATATACGTATTACTTAATTACCCAAGCATCGAGAAGAATGCTGAAAGCGCAATTCTGCACTCCGCGCGCGTTGGCCTCCCCCGTACAAAAGATGCGAAGTAAATAACCGTAATAAGCTGTTGACGAAAGTGCGTGCAAGACAGAATTTGTCTTAGGCTTTTGCTTTAGAACAGTCCTGGCTATAGCGTGCAAGCGAGCTTTCGGTTCTACGTTAAAAGATCCCCAGGTGGTTCAAATTTATCCTCAGTCCTCCGCCGGGGCATGCCAGATGCCCGTCGTTGTTTTGTCACGTAAAACGCCCAAATTTGACTTTTGGCTGTAACAGAGGTGAACTCCCTAATACTATCATGGGTGAATAACCAAAAGCAGAAAAAACGAAAAATATAAAATACTAAGTGTTTTTCGAGCTTGAAGTTGCATTGTGTCAAGGTTGTATTCAAATGTTTAATTTGATTTTAAATGGGAGCACCTCACATACGACAAAGAAAATAATTTTACGAAGAACTGCACGTAGCTTTGTATCAAGACTGGTACCTAAAATATGTTTTAATTTATAATACACTTATCTTTTTTTATTTTTATTACATCTAGGAAGCTTTCTTTATTGTTCTCGCTAAGGCTGTTCTCGATTTGTGTGGGGAAATATTTTATACAGTAGCATAACCCTTCCTATGTTTAACCCAGTGGTTGTTGTCATGAAACCAATTAGGTCGTTTCCTTTATCATCAAGCACGAAAACATATTAAATACGCAAGCAAATAACCGGTGAACTAAACCTAGCTCTCCCTCAGACCTCGTCTCTGGAAAACTATGATTCAGAAAAAGGAAGATACCAAAAGCGAACTGTTAGAAATGAGAAGACAATGAGTAAAGAGATAAAATAAAAGTGTAATTAGCTTTGTTAATTTGTTTGAACCTTTTACTTGGTGCACTTGAATGTCGTTTCCGAAAAATGTGGATCAACATATATTTCATTCAAGGAGAAACAGGACGGCCAGTAGTGAAAAGATAAAAGCAGGAGAGTGAGGAACCAGTTTATCTACTCTAACTTATCAAGCTTGTCTATCACCACCCTCTCTGGTTTAGCGTGACGATAACAGACCTTGTTTAAAGAGGAACAGTCACATTAATAATCGCGATGCGTGTTTGTTAAGCGTGGTTCCAGAGGCCAACCACTACTCCATGCAAGGTTACTTTGGCCGGTGAGAACTTGACATCCTTAGTTGCTTTGAGGCAATGGATTTTATCCGGTGGGATATCCATTGCCTCAAAGTTCGACACGAATGTTGTCTTCTCGTGCCGCATGCGTCTTAAACAACTCTGTCAACAAGTGAACAACAACCGGATTCCGATTGGCTGCACTGTCAAACACGAAAAGAAATTCATTCCATGCAAAGAGAAGAAAGTTTACTCCATCCCCTTGAGCTGTGGCCATCAATACATGGGACAGAGCGGCAGACGCACCAATCACAGACTCCGCGAACATCACAACTAAGTTTCTAAGGCCTCTCCAGGTTCTTATCATCCCATAGTCATACATGCCCGTTCGTTTTTGCGTTGTCATCCCCTCTTCGATGACACAAAAATCCTTGGGGGGCATGACAGCAGATTCGGCAGGGAAATATTAGAATCATTCGCCATGACCACAGCAAAAAACAACGTGTCAAACCCTTCCCTCCTGCTGACGAAAACTGAGGTTGAATTTTTAAAATCCGAGATAACCCTACCACCCTGACTTGCACTTCGCGTGTTTTATCTTTCCTTCTCTCCCCTTCTCTCCCCTACTCCTACTGGGTATAGCCGGCTGCTCGCTGTTGAAAGTTTACTCGTCTGTTGCTAGTGGAAAGATGTGGTTGTGTTGTCCCTGTTTTAATTGTTTATTGTTTCTTCATCCATGACTTAAACCAACACGCTCTTCTGCCAAGAATAAAGGAACACTTACTTTTTACAATACGCATTTATCTAAAAACGTGCTTACCTTCAAGAGGTCTAATTTTCACGAGGTTTTTAGCTGTATAGCCATCGGACGACTCAAGAGTCAAAGTTGTCTGACTGGAGAAAACGAGAAAAGGTTCGATATAGGCACTAGCGTTCTCAGAATCTGCATCTGGACTTTAAAGTCCAGAAATATGCACAACCATAATCTAAATTTATTTTGTGAAACTAACGTTTTTGAAAGTATAGTGCTGAACAATGAAGAAAGTTATAAAACCTGAAGAAATACTTTGCAGAGATTCTTCACTTTTCGTTTTGCGGCAAAACGTACCCTGCTTGGAGCACATAAATTGTGCGCTTTATTTACTTTTTTTTACCAAATGCTTAAAAAGAGACCTAAACGGTACACATATTTTATTCTATTTGCATTTCCCGCAAAAAAAATCTTTTTGAGCAGTGCTTACGCCGTTAGCCGCAATTTAGATAGTGGTAGCCTTGCCCTAGGCATAGAGTTATTAAAATGTACGCTAGAGGTTCAACTGGCGCTAGTGTGCTGTTGCCAATTGAAGCAGACAGCAAGCAGTCCGAAATCGACTTCCGGTAATGCATTTCTACGGAAAAAAGCGAGTGCATTTCCTTCCCGCGCTCGATTTTAAGAGCAAATATCACGAATAATTCGTACCTACTAGGCACATTGGAACATTTCCCAGACACGCAGATGAAATAATTGGTCAGTTACGCCGTTTTTATTTTAAAATCGTGGCATGAAAAACGGTGCTAAAGCCGCTTCGAACATGTATTTATGTGCACTGTCGGACACTGTTAGCGCGAACACGGCGCCGGCGCTTTCCAGCATGGGGGTAAACCTGCCAAACGAACGAAGGACATGTGGAAAACCAAGAGAGACGGCAAGAACTACGCAGTAACACTGGATAAGTAACTCCTTGTGCTTGCAGACGATCAAAATAAATTGAAAGTCACGTAATATAGTCTGATTTGCAATAAATAAGTACTGCTTTATTCTTTCTGCTCATGAATACATGCGAAGATGCTTGCTTGTTCTGTGTTCAAATCATCACCCGCACGCTCCAAATATTTGCAAATAGGGGGAAGCCAGGGAACAGGTGCGCGATAAAAACTGCCCAACGTACTTTATTCTTTACGTTTCGGACGTTTTTTTAACCACTCGTAAAGATGCACGGCGGGGGAATTTTCTTATAGTGAGAGGACAGGCATAATAGCAATATACAAGCACCAACGGAATGCTGGCGCACTTTGAACACGCTCTACATTCCTTTCGATTGTTATTTTGCTTGGAATCGTCGCTCGTTTCTACATACCTGCCGTGAAACAGAGGTTGGCGCCTGAAATATAGCGAAGTTTAACTAGTTCAGTGGTAAAGGAAAAATGCTGTAACTAAAGCATTTACACTTTCACAATATTAATAAAGGTACATACTATCCGGTACAACCGAAATAACAAAAATTATTAATGTTATTTTCCGACGACGAGACAAAATTCACGCGCGTTTTCCCATAGGAATACACAGGATGACTGGAAAAGCAGACTGCATGCTGTCTGCTTCAATTTGCAACCGGAAGTCCCATAGACACTAGCGCCAGCTGAGCCTCTAGCGTTTATTATAATAACTCTATGGCCCTAGGCCCCGGCCGGTGCTTAAATAACTAAGCCCCTTTTCTCAAATGTTATAGGTTGGAGTGTTTATTCACGCGTCAAAGTTTTGTCGCAAAATTGGTTCACTGTGCCGTAAACGTATTTGTATTAACAATATTTTTTTGTGTCGGAGAAGCAAAGTATCTAGACAGAGTCACTGCTATTTTCAAAAATATCCCGAGGACGCCATTTCGCTTCGGTTTCAAACGATAACAAACATGGCTGCCGGCGTCTGGGACATACTCAACGAGAGTCGCTCGTTGAGCTCGGTTATTTTTATCAATGCGAGTTGTTCTGCGTTCACCGAGGTGTATAGAGGAAGATCTCCTCAACCGACGAAGTTTCCAGCAAACTGCAGCAAATCCGCGCATTCTGAAACGCTGTGTTGATGCTTGGGTTCGTAGCGGGACTAGCCTAAGCCTAGCGTCCATTGTCAATTGCACGGTGTTGTGGAAAAAAAATTGCAGGCTTTTTTTTTTACCATAAAAATGAACCACGCATCGCCGAAAGCATATTCTCCGCCAAAGGATAGCGCCAGAGGTCTGGACCAGATGAAAAAGTTTCAGCGCGAACCGATATTTCATTCGGAAGCCATCAATTACTTTCTGATAATGTCAATTGGAAAATGGTGGCCAAAGGAGCTCTCGAATGTGTGGTGCTTTTTGGCGCAAGAATCCGAAGACGGGCGAAAATTGGCCCCAATATTACCACCGAGATATCCAGGAAATCGTTTATAGCTTTTGAATAAAATATCAGTTCGTGTTAATACTTTGGCGTGTGAATCGGACCTCTAGTTCTACCTTTAGCAGGAGAATAAGCTTTCGGCCATGCATTGTTTATTTTTGGGGTAAGGCTGACCTTGTAAATGTTTATTCGGAGAACTATGCCTGTTGCTTGACCAGGCTTCATTTGTTCCTTTGCGAATGTTGGTGCTGAATAAAGATGTTGGTTACAGCGTCCCGCTGTTCTGTGAATTGCGCAAGCGTTGTGTTTGCAGTTGTAGCTTAATTCCAAGGATATATCTACGCAGGCAAATTTTTCCGAGCAATTTGCCTGGAGGCAATCGTGTGTTCGGCTCGGATCAAATTTGTCCAGGTCGCTTCGAAACGCAAATAGCTGTCACGTTTTGCAGTGCACATGACGTACCGAAGCAAATGTTCTTATGTCGCGTTTCAATTTTGCGTCATGACGCTCCCTCACCTTGCTGGCCGACGCCATCCGAACAAACATGACAAGAACTGTACACCTGGCAGGAATGCACATTTTCTTTGTTATTTTTTTTTATTTCTCTTGGTCGCTTATTAGCGCAGATCGAAAGACGCTGATAGACGTTTGTATTGCGCCGAGGCTCGTGCATGACGGAACGCTATAAGGCCGCTTTCGTTGTCGCGACCTGCGAGGGTTATGAAAGTTTTTAGACAGAGGTGGAATAGCAGACGGACATGGAGAAAACGGACGCCGACGCACAGGTTTCATGTCCGCCTCCTACGGGTATTGCATACGACGATAGACGGTGGAGGGATACCAGACGTTACAGGAGGCTTCCGCGCGTATGCTCGCACAACTAGCAGGCTGTGTCAGACACCAGACTAGACCACCGCATGTCGCAAAAGGGGGATACTAGGCTTCTTCGCGTGTTCGGTCCAGCAGCCAAGCCAAGCCACTATTAATGGGTGGGGCCACTGATCTCTATCTTAGTAGGCTGGATCACGGATCGGAAGCCTGTCGGCGTCGCCACCGGCGGTCATTGCTTGACACCAGGCAATACACGCAAGGCTATGGGAGAAACGCACAAAGTAAGAATATTGAAGCACGTACGCGGAGCTCAGAGACGAGTATTTTATGGTGTGCTACGATCCTTTTGTTGGCGTTTGGTGATCGAAACGGTATTTGTCAAACGTTTGAACGCCGATTAAAAAAAATCAAACGTTCCGGTGCACCTACGGCTGAGCTGGCAAGCTTGCTCTCGTAGTGGTGTAAACAATGTAATTTGCCGGTCAGTGAGACCGTCCTCCGGGGTGAGCGAATTCCGCGTTGCAAAGCCTTCGAGCTTGTCGTCTGCTGAACCCAACGCAACGAAACCGGCACCGACTCCGCGGAAACTCTAGGTAACTTTCGCCTCATTGTGCTGCACTACATCTTTCGCCCAGCGGAGTTACCCTCGACCACAAAATATTTATTAATAAGAACGGCGGGGGCTGTCAGTTTTAATGTGTGTACGCAAGCTATTTGACGGGCTTATAGAAAAGCACCCAAATGTTTCAGTGCCGACAACACCTTAGAAACGGGGGAAACGGCACTTTTACTCGTTTTTCTCATAAACTCCCATGCATCTGGTGTTGTCAATCAACGGTCGCCCGTGGCGACACTCGGCCCCAGCTGCCGAGGTCGCGTTCCGCGATTTAGCCTAGTACAATAGAGATCAATGGGCGGAGCCACTGATCATTGGTCGGCGCTAGTGCGGGCCGTGTGTGACCTCCACCTAAAGTGTGTCTAACGCCGCAAATATTGCAGATTTTATTTCCCTGGAAAAAAAAAAAAGAAACGTGTCCAATCTATGCCCTTCAAATTTTATTTTTCTTTCAGTGATCTTTTAAGTTGAGCCAATTTTTAATTGTGCCTTGCGGGTTTCGAAAATGTTTAGTGTAACAGTTTCGTGAATTCGTTCTTGAGTGTATAATTCATAATATAACACTTTTGTTTTAGTGTTTTATTTTAATACGAATATATTTATAACGAATATTATGTGAAAGGTATATCATATGCCGTTTAAGCAGGTCTGTTGTATAGCCTGAGTGCCATATTATTTAGGGCTAATCCTGATGATAATTCGAGTAATTAACTAAATTATCCTTTTTCACTTGTATTTAGTCAAAACAAACATATGGTCTCATTTGGAAACTTTTTTAGCGTCTTCGGAAACCATCCAATCAGTCAATGTTGTAAAGACTTGAAGCACATGCGAAGCGCGGGGGCACACCTTAAGTTACCACCCACGCTGCAGGCGCAATGCAATTCGTGTGAAAACACGGATAATAATCTAATCATCCGTGTTTTCACACCGGTAGCCATGCGCCTTTTTCTATGTGTACTATCCTTGAGCATCCTCGCGCTTCCCATGCGCTTAAAATGCTGCTAAACATTACTGATTTAGTGGTTTTCAATGACGCTCAACAAGTTTCTAATTGGAACATTAGTTTGCATTCATTTAAAAAGTTAATTTATTAATTTAGGCCAAATATTCTGCCTGTTATGGGAATAAAACGCCTATATTATGTCAACTTTTTCAGGGGTTAATATCCATAATTTTTTCCTAACATTTTAATGTGGTATTTTTAAAATGTGTATGTGATTTTGTTTTATTTTAAATTTCAAGTATTTTCGCCTCTTTCATTTCTTTGGAGTTCAAGGTCGTAGTGTCACGGGAATCTCATAAATGTACGCTTCTCATTGAAAGAACTGTGTGTGTCTCTGTTCGTTCTTTACGTGTTTTATTCCTTCTGTGTATTCTGTAGTTTTTCAACGCCCTCTGCTACGCGTATTGTATATTATGTCACCCTGGCCGTATAATTCACCTAAATAATCTGCAGCTCAATTTACAATTTGTTTTAATGAATCTCTGAATTAAAATTAAAAACTCGATAATGCAAGAGTATACGGTCAATGTTTTTTTTTGTTTTTTTTACATCTAAATTAATTAATAAAATATAATATACTCCTCTACGACTCAAGTAATATGCCGGAATAATCTAACTGTGTTCCCTGAAACATTTATAAATGCACTACGTGTTCTTAATTAAGAAATAAATTAAAGAAAATAAACAATGACGTATCGCTTGCAATCGCAGCTCAATTTGGAGCGCGGACCTTTCAAAACGCCCACCTTCCAATTTTTATGTGTACGCACCTAATACTACTTCATTGAATTTTAGATAACCCTTATTTTGAAGTAATGTATTGACACATTTTGAGCAGTAAGATTATAATTGGCAAACTGGAAACAAAAATGACACAAGACAGTGTATCACAGCTTCATGTATCATCAGAATTGCTATACTAAGACCGTGTTTACTTTTCAGAGCTCACATCACTTCCTTTTATATTGTGAGGCTACTGAGACCGATGATTACCTCTTCATATGAATTTTAAAGAAGTGCGGTTTCACTACATCAACTTACTCTAACGTCCCATGAAACAGTAACTAGAACGCGGTCTTGTTCCCTCCACGTGCATTTGAAATGTATGTACATGTTTTCCTCACCGAAGTAAAACAAAATCGAGAGCTAGAGGGTTTCAACATGCATTAACGGAATAATATTACTGTAAAAACTTAATCTTGCAAATCGTGGTGTCTGTAAGACATTATCATTCTCGCGGTATGGCAAAACATTATTAAAGCATAATAAATAGGATGATTGTACTTCATATCACAAAGGAAACATTCTGCATTCAAAATTCCTCACAACATTAAAAAACTAAAACATAATTTTTGGCTTTTTGTTTCTAAACTTTGACTAAATTATTTCACAAATTACAAATGAATTATGCGACCCTTTTTGTGTCGGAGGCTGAATTAGCTCTGCCCTAATGAAGAGATTTGAGCCACTTGAGACGTAGCTATGAAATACTACGCCAAAATAACACAAGGAGCAAGGCAGGAGGCATATCTGCCCTTTTTTACTTAACTGATGCCCTACTTCGGCAGAAAATTCTCCAACGTGATTCTGATAGCAGGACTTCGATGAAGAAGCATATATTTAAATTCAATTTGTGGCTTATAAACACGAAGGTGACCGAGGCACAGCAGAGAAGTGCGATGTTTTGGCTACGTATAACCCTATTGGCTTTTAATCCCCGAATGCCCTTGCGGTTTGCGCTTAAGCTTAAGCCTATACACTGTAAAAATAAAACAAAATATCCAACAATTTTGATTTGACAAGCTCCCACCCTCCTTCAACATAACACTCGCGTACACATTTACAAATTACCTTGCTTTCGGTGGTGGTAACAATACTCAGGTAAGGCTGACATTAAGAGCTAAAGAAGTATCAAAGTTTAGAGTAATTTAATGATTTGTTTAGTTTTAGTTCTTGAACTTACACAGACTTATTTCCAAATGCAAATGTCAGGGCGAATTCGCCGTTGACTGGTGGGCCCGTCGGGAAGTCCTTGATGCAATTAGCAGTGCCTCCAAGCACTGGATCCCACTCGTAGTTTCTGTACAGCGTGTACCAGGTCTCCGCTAGTGGAAAGCACTTGTTAAAAAAATATTAGCTTGATTAGTACGCACAAAATTTCATCGTAAACCAATGCCAACGCCAGCTCTACCATCTTTTATCAAAAACATATGCAACTAATGTGTAACATGACCAGCCACTAAACAAAAGATCGTTATATTAGAATCGATCTGCCGTAATGAATATACTACCTTTCCACAACGTTTGCCGCTATAGTTACATTCCAATTATAAAATAAAGATCTCAAAAGGCACGATTATTTTCAATCCACGATACAAGTCTTATATCCAAACAATCTCCTGAATTCGTCCCAGGAAAATAAAAGGTAGAATTACTATAGTACAGCCATCAGTCCGCTCAAGAAATTCTAAAATGTGGCATCAAGCATATAGTTTAGGTTATATCAACAAAAACGTTGAGGCTTAAATTTATTGAATTACTGTCCATTCAGTTACACGCTATTGGTAATAATTTAGACAAAACTCTTCTGGATGCCTTCTTGCTTTCACTCCTATCAAGCCGCGGCCTTAGTGCTCCAGGTAAGGTGTCAACAACAGATATAGCAGTGATGCTGTTACTGTAAAAAATAAATTGCTGTTATTAGCAAAGTAAACTATTACGTTTTTATACTCGTAATTTAGTAATTTAACAGTACTGTCAGGCGGTAATTTCTAGAAAATAATTTATTACTTTCGTAGTTATTTCTTTTCGAGTCCCATCTTTGAAAAAAAATTAAGGATCACCAGTCGACAGCGAGGCAAACACACACGGATGGGATCAAAATGCTAAGCGAATGAAGAAAGGCTTTCGAGTAAGACATGGCTGGAAGGCCACGGTTGGCGGCAAAAACTAATTGAAGTCTATTCCAGGCTATAATATCGAGGGCACGTCGCTACGAAGATAAAGAGTTTTTAAAGCCTGTCACGGGGAGTCAGGAGTTAATTCTATATCTCTTGCCAAGGATCCACGACTTCTCCTATGTTTCCTTGTCCTGCGTGGATAAAGATGCTTTTTGTATGTTCCAATCACCCCTAAGCGGGTAGTGCGGTGGAAACTGCGCGCTCGTTGAAACAGTTGTGCGTCAATATTTTTTTAAATAGATCACGCCTCCGCCAATACCGAAGCGCCGAGAGCGTGGGTAGTGCCAGGGGATGAAAGAAAGACGGTTGACTGGCCCGACGAGCTATAGCTACCACTGCACTTTCAGCTTAGGAGTGAACGGAATATACGCTTTAACGACATAAAATGAGAACAGCAGGCTAAACTTGGAAAGTTAAGTCAGGGAACAGCAAACGCGCAGATATAGCCGCTGGTTCGTTTGGCAAGGACACAGCTCTGGAGGCGCTCGCCACCCCTTTCTTTCTGTGTTGGCCTGTCTCCTCAGAAACCACCCGGCCCCCTTGCGTGACGACGCGTGATAATTAGCGCTCTTCTGGTGTTATTGAACAATACTCCTTTTGAAGGATTCCGTTTATGCGCCGAGCAGTGGTCTTGAGAGGTAACGATTCGACTACGTCCGCGTCAAAAGACAGAAGTTCTAGTCATTTTCTCAACCTTGTGCAAACTGGCATCGTGAACGATGGATCCGGTTCACCAAAAGCCCCACTAGGGACAGTTTAGCACATGTTATAACAGTCGTTAAGACTTCATAGAAAATCCAGCTGCCATGGCCCGATCACTCGAAGTGTACGACTTCTCCAAAATTAGGAGGATACAATCACGTCAGACATTACCCGATCAACTTCAGCGTTGACTGAACAGCAAAATTAGTGAACAGTCGATTTTAGTCATTTTTTAAGGAACTCTGTATTATGTTCGGAACTTTCGTCGTCACGGGCACAAATTACTGCCTGAAGGAATTTAAAATAATTTGGATACTTTTCAAAAATAAACATTCAGTCTGCGTTAATTTGCAATCCTATTTACATGCGCGTATTTCTGACGAAAGTAGTGAGTAATTTAATTACTTTTGCAGAGTAATTTTGCCATCTGTGGTCGACAACTTGAAACTCGATCTAGTTGAAACTAGGGAAGCAAAACGCCAAGAAAAAAATACCTGATCCTCATCTTGATACTTCCCAAGTGCTGGATTTAGCTCTGGCCAAGACGAACTTGCGCAAGTCCCATAGATAAATATTACAGTGATTCCCGCGAACAAACTTGTGTACATGCCTTGCATGGCCATGTTGACTCACAAAATCAAGTTCCGTGGAGTTAGGGCCCCGAGTAAACTCACTCCGGTTTTATAATGGCGATGATTCACTAAATTGTTTTATGCTTTACTGCACAAAGTGACGGCACATCCGGCGCGAATTTCCAGAATATTATCTGCAAGAAGAAGAATAAAAAACCTTTCCACCTGTTTCTCCCTTTAATAAATGTTTCAAACTTTTCAAATTATCCTCGTAGACTATCCATCATTCGAATTGCTGGTTCTGAATTGTCCTCGAGTTTTTTTGTCAGTAAATACCAGTAACGCTATAAAAATGAAGTTAGGATGTAATTCAGTGTCCATAAAAGAAACAGACGTGACCGTACGTAAAAATATCTTTTTTTGTTTTTAATGTTTTAGATAATTGAACCAACACACATCGTCCAAACAAGACAGGTATGAACATCGCCTTTTGTTAAACAAAATGCTTTTACCTCTTGGAGGAATGAAAGATACGGGGCTCATTAATATCTATGTTCTCTTCTAGAATGAACCGCCCAGCTCGCGCTTGTGAGTTTCGTGGAAAAAAACGTACCAACAAGAATACAAAAAGATGTCCATGAATGCGTTAAAACTAGGTATTATTAACAGCACAATATATTGGATGGCGGCTACTGGTTCAAAAAGAAAACGACGGATCCAGAGCAGTAGCGTAGCCAAGATTTTATTTCGAAAAGGAGGGGGGGGGGGGGGGTTCAACGCTTTTTCTCCCCCCCCCCCCCCCCCATGACGCAGGGTGAGCTTGGCATTACGGACGCTCAGGCAAAGATTAGGGAGGTCCTGTTAAGACAATTCAGGTAAAGCTGCATTGTCATTTTTCAAAACGGAGCAGGCTTCATTTACAGGAATACGGGCGTGGTGGCTCACTGTTCTACTGTCGTCGTAGTTGCGGCCCACCAACTTTCAAAGCTTCCTTAGAGCACACAACTCCCTCCGCTTTTTGAGGTAGCATTGCCTTACCAACGCTTCAAGGCCAGACAAGACACTAGGATAGCCATACCGTCACAAAAAAAAAAAAAAAAAATTAGGCAGCAAGAAAAAAAAATCGACGCTGGAAAGTTAGAGCAATCTACCGCCCACAAACACTAGGGGTCCATATATTGGGGGCAGGTAATTGAGAACAATCACAAAATGAAAATTGATTATCTAATAAACGATTAACGAATTTGTGCTACAAAACCAGATGACGAAAAAAAATGTTATCTTTGCTGGGTCGCTTTATTTCGCAGCGTGGTCCAAAGACAGCTGCATCATATTCTGAGGGTGATTAGAAGTCATCAGTCCAAACTCGTCGTTCCGTCATTCGGAAAAAATTACATGACACACCATACACAAACTCGCAAATCATGCCGAACGTGGAAAGAAAGTTGACTACCCTTGCGCCTATTCGTAGTTGGAATATGAAGGCTCGTCTCTTCGGAGTTTTTGATGTTCCGTGCAGCAATGACATTAATCTAATAAGGAATTACATCGGATGCCACCTACATGCAAAGCAGAAAGCAAGACGGACTTCGCATCTGTGAGCGACCATCGAGATGGGCGTTTCGATGGAGGGAAATGTCGCAAAGTGAGAGAAATTTAGCAGAAAATAGGAAAATTTTAGGCGTCCAATGAAACGAAGAGAAACATGAAACGCCCGTCACGTCTGCGCTACAGGCAGTCGCCCTCTTTGTGGAGGCCCTATTTCAGAACGTCCATCGTCTCCTCAAAATCCTATCTACTCTGCCCGTAACAACGGCGGAAGCCGCTCGTTCTCTTCCCTGCGACGTTTGAACACATACCTGAGAGCGTCCACTTCGAATGAGTGACCACTCGTTGTAGCGCTTTGTAATATTTACCGCGACATTGAATTTCAAGCGGAGGACGCACGGGATATTTGTTTCTTCATGAACGCAGGCGGCTGCATTTAACTGTGCAGGCGCTTGGCATAAATGAGATTATCAAGAGAGCCTGTAAATCGCTTTCTGAAATAACTAGTCACAATTGGGTGATTCCACGTCAATTCATGCAATGATGGTCCGGGTCATATTTTAGATATTTTTGTTAAAAATATATATGAAAGCCATGTTTTTGGGAAGAACATTCAGCTAGATATGAACGCCGTAACTATTTTTTTCGCTGAGATATAAAATAGAGAAGCTTGAGGCGTGGAAATTGAGAAGATTTCACAATGCTAATTTGCACAGTCGTCATTTCCTTATCGAACCTTTCACGGCACCATAACTTTTTTAATAGGTTTTACAAAGGATATACAACAGATACATAAAAAATTAAAAATATCAATAAAATATTTCTATGCAAACAAAAATATCAAACATGGTATAAAAACGCGTTTTAGAGACATATTCACAATTTTTTTGCAAATAAACCATCTTTCATAATACTTCCCAAAACATATCACAATACGGGTATTTAAATATTCTTTACGGATATGTAAACATTTTATGCCCGCCCTTAATTGTCTTCTTGTTATTAATGCGGAAATGCGGCTGATTTCTCGAAATGTGGCAAGATTAGGCGCCGATATTTAAAAAACTCCATCTTTTATTTTTTTTTTAACTCCCCGTGGCACTTTGCAGTAACTTGAACTAACTTGTGATGGCAAAAGATTGAGTAAAATATGACCTCCAAGCGGGAAAAGCTACGACAAACCTTCACTCGGAGCGAGCCGACGTCTTCGTCAAGGCGGCTTTGCCGCACAGCACCAAACGTTTTGAGCGTTAGTTATGGCATGTATTTTGAAATTCTTTTTTTCATAAGGGCTGAGTATTGGTGACGCGAAAATGGACTTTGAGCTGGAATACCATTAATTAGCTTACAATTCACAGGAACAAAACGGCCCCAATGTGCGAATTCGCTAACTATGCATAGATAAGCTTAAAACTCTCAGTTATGCGAGTGGCCATGTATACATCCGGCCTCTCGGCATATGATGACTTATACAGATGAGAAGCCTGGATTCCTCTCACAGGTTTTATGGTGGTCCACTCTGCTTGCTTTACCGCACGAAACTCTCGAACCCGTTCCACAGACAGGTGGAACATGCAGACATTTGATACTTTTTTACGTAGCACTTCCACAAAGTCTTTAGCGGTGGCAATCCTTGAGTTGAGCGAAGATCTCAACTTGGTGAGCGTTGGTTCTTCCACCTACTTCATCACAAGCGCTTTCTCCGTGTCCAGTGGCTGAAAAGATCCATCTTGCCGAAGAGTGCGGCTTCCGAGACAATTCGTGGAATTGGAAGCGATTCTTGAAATGCGCCGCCGCTCCGTCTGATACAAAAATTATTTTAAAAACGACTAAGAAATGTACATTAACATACTCTTTTATGGCCTATGTGGCTAGAAGAGCGTGAGCTGTGTCATGTGTCGTGTACCATCGGTGACAACGGCAAAGCTTTGCGTGCCTTGCGTGGACGTAACCACACTTGTGGAGAGAGACACTTGAGTTTTTTTTCAATGAAAACTCTGCACTTCGGTTGGAAAGAGTACTGTCCATTTTTCGGCAAAATCGAAGTGGAACATCACTGCCTTGGGTGGTAGGGCGGTTCTTGTGTCATGTATCAGGCTTCATCAAGGTCAAGGATGTAAGAATGCCTCATATACTTTTCGCTCTCCTATTGCCGCAGGAAGGCAGAAGTGTCCATAACCTTTTAGAGCGCAGCTCTTAGGGGCCCGTTCCCGGCTTGAGCGGCGTCGCCGTCGCCGTCGCCGTCGGCGTAACCAAGGTCATCCCAAGGTCACGTGACCCCCAAGGTCACGTGACCCCTCCAGGTCAAGTGACCCCTCTCAAGGTCATCTCAAGGTCACGTGACCCCACGTGACTCCCAAGGTCACGTGACCCCTCGAGGTCACGTGACCCCTCCCAAGGTCATCTCAAGGTCACGTGACCCCAAGACCCCACGTGACCCTTTGAAGGTCACGTGACCCCCAAGTCACGTGACCCCTCTGAGGTCACGTGACCCCCGAGGTCACGTGGTCTCCTCCCCAAGGTCACGTGACCCCCAAGGTCACGTGACCCCCAAGGTCATCTCAAGGTCACGTGACCCCAAGGTGACCCCCACGTGACCCCCAGGTCACGCGACCCCTCTGAGGTCACGTGACCCCCCGAGGTCTAGTGACCCCCCTCCCCGAAGTCACGTGACACCCCCCCCCCGAGGTCACGTGACCGCCCCCCCCGGAGCATATTAAAGAATGAGGGGAGGAGGAGGGGTCTACCCTCCCCTCAGTACCCTTCACTCCTCCTCCTCAAGAGCTGCGCTCCAATTCGGCGTTACAGGGATTTGTAAACGGCTTTCACTTTTTTTGACGAGTTCGCCAGCGTCCCATAACGCGAAACAGATCTCTTCGTCTTCGTCGAGATGAAGCGACTGCAGCGAGATGCTCTGCGTTTTTGGGCACTTTTCGCAACGGCGCAGAAAGCAATCGTTCTGTGGAGCGCAGAAGAGGTAGATGCGCTTGAGGTCGTCTTCAGTAAATGTCTTCTTTGGGGCATTCGTTATTGCCGTTAAAAGCAACTGAAAATTGACGCAATATATGCATGCGCACACCTCATGCTCGGGACTTTTTTTTTTTTTACCCATTTTGGTCGTAGGGAATAAAATTTGGAGATACCTAGTACGGGATGGGGATGGTCCTTCCTAAACAGCTGGTAAGCTGCCTTAATAGAGCGGGTCATAAACCTTTTTACGACTTTGAACATGTCGTTGATCATGGCTTTGACGACGTCCTTTTTGTTGGGGCTTTGAACAGAGCATGCGAGGTCGTCGCGTGTGTAGTACTCAATTGCAACCCCCACGTCTTCGGCATTCGCCTTTTTCCCCATGTAGGGATCAGGGGTTGCCCAAACACCATCAATTATGTAGGCAGTCGCACCCGACACCAGACGCAATATTTTTTTTCTTCAGGATGATTGGTGGCATAAGCACGTACAATCGCTTGCGTTCCTGGTGGGAACTACATGCCTTCAGCACTTCGCAAAACGCGTCAAACCACTCTGCGCAGTGCTCACAACTGTCTTCGAGTTCGAGAGTTTCGTGCGGTGAAGCAAGCAAAGTGGACCACCGTAAAACCTGTCAAAGGAATCCAGGAAACTCATCTGTGAAAGTCATCATATGCCGAGAGGCCAGATGTATACATGGCCATTCGCGAAACTGGGAGTTTTAAGCTAATGTATGATGCATAGGTAGCGAATTTGCAGAGTGGGGCCGTTTTATTCCTGTGAATTGTAAGCTAATTAATGGTATTCCAGCTCAAAGTTCCTTTTCGCGTCACTAATACTCACCGCTTATAAAAAAAGAATTTTAATAATATAAAATACATGCCATAACTAACGCCCAAACGTTTGGTGCTGTGTGGCAAAGCCGCTATGACGAAGACGTCGGCTCGCTCCGAGTGAAGGTTTGTCGTAGCTTTTCCCGCTTGGAGGTCATATGTTACTCAATCTTTTGCCATCACAGGTTAGTTCAGGTCACTGCAAAGTGCCAAGGGGAGTTTAAAGAAAATAAAAGATGGAGTTTTTTAAATATCGACGCCCAATCTTGCCACATTTTGAGAAATCAGCCGCATTTCCGCGTTGATAACAAAAATATATTTAAGGGTGGGCATATTATCTTTATATATTCGTAAAGAATATTTAAATACGCGCATTTTGATATGTTTTGTGAAGTATTATGAAAGATGGTTTATTTGCAAAAAACGTTGTGAATATGTCTCTAAAACGCATTTTTGTGCCATGTTTGATATTTTTGTTTGCATTGAAATATTTTATGGATATTTTTAATTGCTTGTGTATGTGTTGTATAGCTTTTGTAAAACCTATTAAACAGTTATGGTGGCGTGAAAGGTTCGATAAGAAAATGACGACTGTGCAAAGTAGCATTGTGAAATTTTCTCAATTTCCACGCCTCAAGCTTCTCTATTTTATACCTCAGCGAAAAAAATCGTTACGGCGTTCATATCTAGCTGAATGTTCCTCCCAAGAACATGGCTTTCATATATATTTTTAACAAAAATATCTAAATTATGACCCGGACCATCATTGCATGAACTGACGTGGAATCACCCAATTGCCTTTTTATTCGAGTTAATTTCTAGGCGAAACCTAGTGCTTTTGATACACAAGGTGTGCGTGACCGCAGCGCCACCCGTTTCTTACAGTGCAATTGTTTCTTACAATTCATTTGTTATTCTTTACATCCCTGACGTTGTTTTATATTATCACCATCTGTTTTTTTTTTGCCGACTTCAGTTTTATCAAACTGTGTATTTCAGTGAAAATAGTTTTCTATAATTTGCTTTGAAATGGCCATCCTTCACCCCAGAAATATTTTGAAATATCCCCTTCTCTATATTGTGTGACCAAGTTCCGCACCCCATCTAATAAACATGAATGAAGCAATATTGCATATTTTATTAATTTGAGCACTTCTTACCTCACAAATATTTTTCGCGCAGGTATATATTTTGGAGAATATCCGCGCTCCCCAGCTCCTCCGTGCCTCGCGCAAAACTTACTACAGCGGCAAGCGAGCGAGCAGGGGGGAGGGGGGGGGGTGATGGATCCCCAAACATTCCTCCCCTGCCTAAGCTACTGATTCAGAGTAACGGTAAATTAAGCCTTTACTTTTGAGCCCACGTAACGCGACTCTTTCGAAACTCATTATTGAGTAACGCTTTTAGTTACATGTTGAGCGAATAACGAGTAGCGGTATTTGGACACTTTTCTTATTAACGATTACATGTCTTATTCCTATCGAAGACAGGCACCGAAAGAAACACAAGGACAAGAAGAGACGTAAACACTGGGCTTTTTCCTGTGGTTCTTTTCTCGTGCATTAGTCCCAATATTATGATATTTCGTGAAACTGGTTATTTTATAAGGCTTGGGCTTTGCATTATTTTTGTTTAAGTCAATGTGAACACCGTCTGATTAGGAAGTCCGGTCTATCATAAGGTTTTTATTGCGACGAGTGTTCCACCACGCATACCATTAAAAAAATATTAACAGAGTTGCAAAAATTATAAAACAAATTAAAAGAAAGAATGAAGCGGAATTCAGTTCGAATGTTTGATAAAAGTAGTTCGAGGTTTCCTGATGCATTACGGAGCAGTAGGCTCTCTCCGGTGGTGGACCTTATGGTGAAGGAAGTCAAAACAAACTTATAGATAACTGTTACTATTTTACATTTGATCTTTCAGCTAAATTCGGAGGGCCGATGTCTATGTGGATGGTATTAAAATTATTTTTTGTGAGGTGACAAATATTTCATCATAAAAATGGTGGTGTCATTATTGAAGACTTTAAAATTTAATTGAAAAAACGTATTTGACAATGCTGCATAAATTTCCCCATTAAAAATAAAACTACTAGCTTAAACTTCATATATATGTTGGTAATGACTAAGTCACATTCAGTGAATCCAGGGATTGCGTTTCCTTTCTTATTAAACAAATGCCGATCTGGAACCTAGCCCGTAAGCATTCGTAACGAGTGTATCTCGTGTAAGTCAGCACTTGATTTAGCCGGTGAAATAATCCAAAACTGATAAAATGGCAATATAACTTTCTTGGCGTAGAAACATTGAACAGAAAGAGGTATGCATTTATAATTTTCTTCAAGATATATGTTCACTCTAAAAGCGGGATACACACTTCAAAGGCAGGCAACAACATTTTATCAGTCTCTATTGAAGGACACAATTCGAGCAGACGAATCATATGTGATAAGCCGAGATGCTTATTTTTCATGGAATTCACAAGGAATTCCTGATATCGATTTCAATTATCATCTTATACAACTGATCGTTACACTTGCAATATGATAATTTGCCACTTTTTGACATATCGAAATGTTTTCTTTTTTCTTCTTGAAAGAAAATTGCTTTATAAATAAAAAATTAGCATCATAGCGATACAAAAGACGATCCTCTTTCATTCCTGGTCACTTAATGTTGTAACACCATAATTCCCAATATACTTACAAACCCTCGTTCTACAGTACAATGCTATCCCTTATTCGCGCCACAGAGCTGTTCAATATTTGTCTGTTAAATACATTGACTGTTCAAACGAATCTCCGCATTTAGGATGGGTTAAAAACGCTATTTTTTATATTAACTACCACGCTTAACATACATGCTAAGGCAAGCTGTAACACCGTCTGCATCACTCAGAACATGTCGCATCTAGCCAACACACATTCATTTTCCGAGGCTAAAAATGAGGATATTAACATCAGGTGCAACATTGTATAGAAGCCTGTGCGTATCTAAATTCTGCTGAAGCATGAGCTTCTTTGTAGCGTCGAGAATGCTTGCTTTCAGCCAGAAGGAACTCCATACGCCTTTGAAGTGGAACCCCCATGGCTGACTGAGCTTTGAGACAGTCGAACGGTCTCATATTCAAAATTAAACATCTGAAAATGTTGCAGACTGTTTTGTTTCTGGAATAATGCAAAGAGTGTATGTAACATATTAGTTACAATGAAGAACACAGCCACACCTTTATTTTTAAAGTATAGCTCTACTGATTCCGAGGAAGGCATCCTCAATAAAAACTAGAGTTCTTTCAAACTACTACACAAGACATGTCTCGAGAAAACTGCCACAATTAACGGCTAATTGATTGCCTAGTTTTCGCTGACGTCAAAACTGCATACAATGGAAATGAATTAAAATAAACCCTATTCGTTCCTTTTGTCTGTTATTAAGATTTGTCGTCAAACACAAAATTATTTATCACTTGGCCATTTATTTTGATGTTGGTACAAAAAGAAATTGGGAAAAAATGTGGCTGGAAATTTTTGGAATGTTTTCGGTAAATATTGCAAAATTTGACCCAAATTGGTAGCGATTGAACTTGAGCTAGGTCATAAGAATCACTTAAGTAAATTATTATTTTCAATACCGATGACTACTCAGTATGATCGTTGGTAGCATCGGGGCACCTAATCGTATTTATCACTTAATAAAGAGCATGCACTCATGCATTTCTCGATATTTTAGTTGTGCATGACAACGTGTGCTCTTTAGGGTACTTTCTTTCGTACACTATCTAACCAAACAAGCTGGGCGCCACCGAAGTTTCTCTGGAAATTGAAATAATAAATGGCTAAGGACTGATATATAATATAATATTGAGATTATTGGTTGAAAATTATTAGGATTATAAGGCATTCTCAAGAGAGGTGAGGTAGTTCCATAGGCGACTAATTTGTTTGAAACAAACATATCATTTTAGGTAGCTGATTGCACAAAACGTTCTGCGGGTAAGCCTATCAGCGCCACTGTCCGCTTCGATAGCATGCTAGTGTTATGGTAAAATTTACACTAATGCTAAATATTCTTAATAATATAGCTTATTTTTCTTTTTCGAGGCATGTGTTTGAGCATTCCGCGATGTTTGCAAATTCCTGGGTTGTAAGTCGCATTAAAACTTACGAAAAATGAGAAGGAAGGAAACTGAAAAAAACAAAACAAAAAAACTCATCCCTGTGAGCATTTTAAAATTACATTTTGAAACTTTTCTTGGTGGACTGATGAATAAATCGGTGGACTTTATTTGCAGATATATAGGTATGGCCCGTGATAACGACAAACGCGCCCAGGGCGTTCCACTAAAAGTTGTTTCGCAATCACGTTCATTGATTTTATTTTATGACGTTGAAATGCTGAGGAACGAACTGAATCATGGTATTATCATTACTGAATATACGTCGAAATAAAGTTTATTAAAAGCAATGCTCTTGAAGCCCACGCTAGCAAACAAACCCCTCAAATCATTCTTTTTGCAATTAATATACGTGAAGATACATTTGAGAGCATTCAATCTTACACAACGTAGCAGGCGCCGAAGAGCGTAACACAAAACAGAGGCGGACATAATTCTTTCGTGGTCTGTAAATACATTAGGCGAGGAAGAAACTAAACCAGTAAAAACTAGTTTAATATAAAACCATTTTGGTGGGCCACAACGTATGTTGCAAGTTTTCGCTTTTATTATTCTTGTTGCAAGTTATTATCTAGAGTAGATACTACTTTAATACCGTCTTTTTAATGTAGTGGTGTAAATAAAAACGCATGAAGGAAGTTGAATAAATATACAAAAAAAAGTTTATTTCGAAGACTTCCATTGCCAAAAGAGGTTGTGAAGCTGGCAGCGTCAACAGATATGGCAGATGAATTCAACAACAGTAATAATGCTGCATAGGCTGAAGGACGCGCGTACTACACAATATTTTGTTTGTTTATGCAGGTTGCTGCGTTTGGCAACACCTCTAGCGACACACAATATGGCTCACTAATATACATATCTAAAATCTTCAAAAAACACCATATACAGTAAACGACTTAGTTTTAGCGGGCTCATATTTTCGAGAATCGGGCCAAAGCTCAAAATTTAAAATTATTCGCGGGTTCTGATTTTTGCGAATCGAGTGTAGCTTCCGTAGCGTTCACATATTTCCCGAATTGTTCGCGCGACGTATTTTTTGCGAATGGTAGGTGATTCGCGAAATTCGAGAAAATTAGGTCCTCGCGAAAAATGTGTCGTTTACAGTAATATTGAACTTCATCATTAGGGAGCCACGTCAACACAAATACATTTTTTTAGATCTTTTCTCGCAATGACCAACTTGAATTTGACATCACCTTTAGTTTTCATGAACTATACAGCAACGTTGATTTTGGTAGATTTTAATAACCTTTCCTTTTCGATGCTTGCACACCGGAAACATAAATTTGAACTCGAAATAGCAGACGCGTAAATCATATTTTTAGTGCGACTTCATGTCTATCAATGTGTTTTGTTCGTAACATTTAAGTCGCTAGTTCCTCTATTAAAAGAACAAACATAAACACGAACACATCCGTTGCTCGTAATGTTTATGACGCACTTAAAATTTGATTTATAAAACAACTTCCTCCTTCATGCCTGTATTCTGACAAAATAGTTCACTCGTCTGTCTTCCATTTAAATATGACCATTTTTTCACGTCGACCGCTTAGTCATAGGCTTTTGTTGGTCTGCCTTTTTCCAGAGAGAGTCATTTGTAATGAATATGCAGATTGGATCTGCCTTCTATGTAGGATTATATTTGTTGGCAGCGTTTCACCGGAATTTACAGGCTCGCTTTTAGCATAAGAATATTTGCACAACGCGTTGCTTACACACGTGATTTAAGTTAGTATATTAGAATAGTGTTATATTTTCAATTATTCCAGTAGCAAGCTCTCAAAAATCTTTCGTGAACAACACTGCACTAAGGGTTCGTTTAGACCTGCGGATTCGCGGTGCATACCCGTGTTGGCGGCAAGCTCATTTTGGAGCCGGGTGCAAATATCCACTCATCGCTGCCGAAAAATTTGTCTCGGTCCAAGATCCATATGGCCGCCAGCGACGAGTGGATTTGTCCAGCTGGCTGCATAATCCGCTTGTTACCGGCGCGGATCCGCCCGCGCATACCGCAAGTGCAAACGCACCCTAAGTGTTTGATTGCAGAAACTGATTAATTAAGTCAATGTACTGATCGAGTAGGTCAATCTTAATATCCATTGTACGGGTTGGCTTTTCATGTGACCTAAAATGTCCGTGAGGACCCGAAACATAAGCTACAACCCTCAATGTACTATCAATGCATCTCAACTATAGTTGAGAGTCCTAATAATTATACGGCTGTTTTTAAATATGTTTCGAACTTTTGAAGACGTTGTCGTACACTAGCAGAAAAATGCCACATTTTATAGAAAATGGCAAGAGTCACATTTGTTTACTTCATTCGCCTTCATCGCGCGGTGCCGGGTTACCAGGGAAACCTGACTCCTTCACTGAATATGTCTTTCCATCTAATCTATTGTTACATATATGTTATGTTCGTTTTTTAGATCCTTATAACTCTTTTTTCAACTTTATTCCGCATTCAATTTAAACCGAGTGTAAACCGAGGCTAAGTGCTCACCCAAATTTTTTTGAAAACTGAAAATAACATATATTTCTTTATACATTCCGTCCGTCGTTATTAAAAATTATATTAAAATGTCATTATTGAGAAGCACGAAGTAAGCTAATGAATGATCTTTTCGAGATATTGATGCCATGTTTGGGCTTGCCTGGTTGAGGCGTTTCCGAATGTCTGACACGTCTCGTACTACAACTTCCCAGACAGACCTCCAAACTAGGAAGACACTCGCGGTCATTAAAACACTACTGTAAAATAAATTAAGTTGTAAACTTTAACAGTGTTCAATATCTGCGTCTAAGAGTTTCGGGGTGTGGTTTGACGAACGTACTGATTAATCCGTCTATCTCTGTCTTTCTCTACCTTCGCGTGAGGTATTTTACTTTCTGTGAGCAAAAAGGCGTTGTATTGCTGCATCTTGAGTATATGGTTACTGGCAGCTGAAAAAAATGCAACGGAGTGGCAAGTTTTGGGAATCTTCTTATCGCGTGGCACTCGATGAGATAGCAGCCTTTATTGACAAAAGCGCGGAAAACGAATCTTGAATAAAAAAAGCGCGAACATAATCTACCACGCTTACAATCATCCTGCTGGGTTATAGAGATCATTTTCATCAGGAGAGGACGCGCTTAATGTCTCTAAACATCTTGTTACAACTTTATAACCCTAGCACATTTTCTGCTGCTGTGTTGTGGTGTATGTAAATACAAGAAACATCTATCGCAAATTAGAATTTTTATTGATTTTGAACAAATCATAACACAAATGAGAGACTTGGACAGTTTCCTTGTTTATGATTGAAAAGCCTTTTTTCCGTAATTCCTCGTGACTTTCTTTTTCTGTTCCTGTGAGAGATATTCCTCTTTTAACGCACGACCATTATCACCGCGAAATGATATTACTCATAACCTGCGAAGTCTAGCTGTCCATATCAATCCACGACTGTTTCAATGCAGTACATCTTAACAATCTTCCAAACTAAGCTGTGCAGAAAAAGGTTAACGTTTTTTGTTGCAACTGAAGGACGGGTTTACATTTTAGATCGCAAATGTCTCGAAGCTAATTTGTCGCATTATATAATAAAATAATTCAGAAGGTAAATACACCGGTTTTATTTTCCGGCTGCTGTCGCTCCTGATATACTTTGGTGCATTACATCAGAAAAGATAGAAGAGAAAATCACTGCAAGTAACATATTTATCTACATGGCTCTCGGGAACAAGATCGCACGCGTTATCTGTCCTGGTGAAACGTGAAGCTCAGGGGGAACGGAAATATATTTTTTACGTCAGAGGATATCGGTTTTTGTTCTTCAGATACGGCAAAGGCAACTGAATTAAGCTTGAGAACGTTTTTCTTGGTAAATGTTTAGCTTACTGACGACAGTGCAAACATTGCTAACCCGGATATTATAAGTATATTAAACCGTCAGGGCGACTAAACATTGATGACACTGAATTGATCACGGCACAAAAGAAATTCGCTTACGTAAAAAGCCACAATATTAATTTCGTTCGCCATTATTTTAGCTTTTTTATCCGAATAAATGAAATACATCTCCATTTTGGGGATTATGACGACATCATACGCACATATGGCGTTTTAGTAATCTTAATTATTTGCAGACGCTAAGAAAGGTAATACAAAAAAATGTCAGATTGGTGGGATAATTTGGATAGTTTTGACGCAGCATAAATTTCTTCACTAAAGGCAGGTTGTTCGCCAGAAATAGAAGTTACTGGAAATAATGTTTTACCATTCATGTATGTTTTGCTGAAAATTATTTAGTTATTGCAAACAGCGGAAGCAACGTAAATCTCAATGAATATGCCATCTGGAGGAGTACACATTTCATTCAATCGAAACAAATTAATCTGAAAATTCCTTCAAATTGTAAAATCCATTAGGCGGATATTACTTTATTTTATAATGGGCAATAAACATAGCATAACGTGGATATAACCAGCTGATGTCTGTTTCATTCGTTCGTAAGCTCCCTTAAAAAAATATGTAAATTAAGGCGTTGTATTCCAGACCACTTACGCCCTTCAGGTAGAAGGCTCTATGCAGTCTGGTTGGCATGTCCTTCAGGCGAATAAATAGTCATTCTAGCACGACTACAAAAGATACAATCTTAACGCCTTTAAGCGCATAATTAAGTATTTTGTATGTCCACAGACAATTTAATTTTCATTATTATTAATCCCAAAAGAGTGACATGCAACAAAGCGGCAATCGGGGGAAAGGGTTTAGTTCCCGTAGTAATAATCGTCTAAAAGTTAGGTGTTATTCATCATATATTTCTATATTTACCTTTGCACAATATGTAAAGTTCTTTTTAATTGTACACGAGGCATGTATAATAATAGAAAAATGAATATTCATAGACGAGACATATTGTGCAAATGCCATGATGACGGCAATATGAACCAAAACTAGAATTAGCTATGGGCAATACGTTGCCTACTGTATTTATTACTACGTGCACATCCCATACAATCCTCTGAACTTTGCAAGGTATCGTTTTTCCCAACTATTCTTTTTAATTTTTAATAAACATACCTTTTAAAGCCCCTTATGCCTTCCTTAATGCATTTCTAGGACATTGCGACTGCGCAACAAAAATTTCCTGCGTCATTAGGAACAGGGCCAAAACAAAACCATAGAGTGTGTCTATTTTGATGGACGGTACGAACCATAGAGTTATTATAATAAACGCTAGAGGCTCAGCTGGCGCTAGTGTCTATGGGACTTCCGGTTGCAAATTGAAGCAGACAGCATGCAGTCTACTTTTCCAGTCTTCCTGTGTATTGCTATGGCAAAACGCGCGTGAATTTTGTCTCGTCGTCGGAAAATAACATGAGTAACGCTTGTTATTTCGGTTGTACCGGATAGTATGCACCTTTATTACTATTGTGAAAGTGTAATTGCTTTAGTTACAGCATTTTTCTTTTACCACTGAACGATGTTAAACTTCGCTATATTCCAGGCCCAAACCTCTCTTCCATGGCAGGTATGTAGAAACGACTGACGATTCTAGGCAAAATAACGATCGAAAGGAATGTAGAGTTTGTTAAAAGTCCGCCAGCATTCCGTTGGTGCTTATATATTGCTAATATGCCTGTCCTCTCACTATAAGAAAATGACCCTGTAGGGATCGCTTGAGTATTCGATCGTTTCCTGGAAACTGAGGTAATCGACCTTCAACTGTTCGGATGGGGGCACCCCGACGGCTCGCCCAGAGGATAGGGGGATGAGCGGCTTGAGCCCTTTACAATCTTTGGCCCGGGAAGGAGACAGACATCGCGAGGTAGTGGCACCCTTCCCGGCTTTATCGTCACGGCGCGTACCGAGTGACGGCTTGTCCAGTCGGAGACTGATACAATGAAGTTTTAGCGATGAGGGGCGCCGGTCTGGGTCCACCTGGAGTCCCATTACGCTTTACTCGCTAACTTCGAAGGACACGGCGCCAATTTGTTTTGACGCGGCGAAGTGGGGGTGTTTTCGCCGTAAAGTAGTAAAGTATCGCCCCGATTGGAGAGTTCCCCAAGGCGTTTAGCATTGTTTTTCTTCTTAGAAAAGGGAAAGAAAGAGTTCTGTGGCTTTTCTGTAATTGGTGGAGGACCCGCTGGCACTGGGGCCAATAGAATTGTATAATCGTCCTGATTTTACAGGCCCTGTGTCAGCGGGGAGTTTTCTCGACCGCGCTGGCGAGAAAACGTTGAGTTTGAACAAGCCCGTGCGCGGAGCAAGTTATCTCCCGCGGTCCGCCGGTCCGTGTAGCTTTGTCGCGTGCGACGAGCAGTTTCTTTGAGCCTCACCGTGCGCGGTGGGCACTTTGCGCCGAAGCGCAGTTTTTTTTGTATTTCTACTGCCGTGAGCGGACAGTAGGGTTCTGTAACCAAGTTTGCTATTGTCGTTTTAATACATTTTTTTTATTAACCGTTGCTCCCGACTTTGAGCGTCTTTCCTCGAGGCTCCACCACCAACAAAGAGCACCGAAGCGACCATCCAGCGCGGCAGTCCACGATCGCCCGGCCCTGACCTACGACTTCTAGGAAGGACCGGGACAAAACAACCTGACCCTCAGGGAGGGGCAATTCTTTACTGACCCCGTCGTGCAACTTTACGAGTGGCTAAAAAAACGTTCGAAACGTAAAGAATAAGTACTATCGGGGAAAAATGAAATGCGAACAGAGGAGCGCGTGGCTCGCGGTACAGGCTGCGCCGCCTGGAAGTGAGCCTAGGAGCGAGGGTGTGTGGCCTACTCCGACGTCTTCACGCCCCTCCCTCTGCGCTCCCCAAGCGTCAGCAGTGCGCCTCTTAGTGCGCTGAAAGCTATCACCGCTATCTTTGCTGGCTCAGCGCGTGCGGTGCAAAGAAGCTCGCCGCACTCGCCGAGCAGGCAAAGATAGCGGTGACAGCAGTGACAGCTTTCAGCGCACTGAGAGGCGCACTGACGAAGCTGGGGGAGCGCTAATCGAGGGGCGTGAACACGTCGGAGTAGGCCACGCACCCTCGCTCCTAGGCTCACTTCCAGGCGGCGCAGCCTGTACCGCGAGCCACGCGCTCCTCTGTTCGCATTTCATTTTTCCCCGATAGTACGTGGGCTACGAAAGGTGTGTTTTCTTATTATTTCCTATGTCGGGCAGTTTTTATCGCGCTCCTGTTCTCTGACTTCCCCCTATTTTCAAAGATTTGGACCGCGCTGGTGATGATTTGTGAGCACAGAACAAGCATCTTCGCACATATTCATGAGCAGGAAGAATAAAGCAGTACTTATTTATTGCAAATCGGACTATATTACATGACTTTCAATTTATTTTGATCGCCTGCATGCACAAGGAGTTACTTATCCAGTGTTACTGCGTAGTTCTTGACGACTCTCTTGGTTTTACACATGTCCTTCGTTCGTTTGGCACGTAAATCCCCCATGCTGGAAAGCGCCGACGCCGTGTTCGCGCTAACAGTGTCCGACAGTGCACATAAGTACATGTACCAAACAGTTTTAGTAACATTTTTTATGCCACGATTTTAAAATAAAAACGCCGTAACTGACCAATTATTTCATCTGCGTGACTGGGAAATCTTCTAATGTGCCTATTAGGTATGAATTGTTCGTGATATTTGCTCTTATAATCGAGCGCAGAGAGGAAATGCACCCGGTTTTTTCCATAGGAATACACTACCGGAAGTCAATTTCGGACTGCTTGCTGTCTGCTTCAATTTGCAACAGCACACTAGCGCCAGTTGAACCTCTAGCGTACATTATAATAACTCTATCGTACAAACTGGCCGGTCTTGCAAAGTCTTTTTTCGGCCTTGTGCGTGTCTTGATCAGTATTAAACAGTATTAAAACTTTGCGGCATACCCATTTGAACTTTTGCAAACAAATTTTGAAACAACGTATTTTTAATGAATTGAAAGTTTCTCAATAGTAATAGAATCTCTTGGAAGCAATTCCAGCTTAGTTTATTATAACACAGATTTTTTTTTTATCGATCGAATACCCTCAATGCTATAAGACTGGTATTTTAGGAAAAAAGAATACACATCAGTGGTGTGCGAAGATTCATATTTTCGAATAGTAGCTTCGAAAGTTTGTTTATATAATTTTCGCTTCAAGAGCAGTTCTAATATTCGTGCTGTTCGAAGTGTTGGAAAACTGACGGTCGCGAGCTTGTTTGCTGTCTAAAACTCAGTAACAAACGAGTTATAAAATAAAAATATATACTTCCACATTTGGCAAGACGTTATAAATATTAATTAGATTGGGAACTTTCAAATATTATCATTGTAGTCTTTTCAGCAACTTCGCTTAATAACAGGCAAAAGAAACCGAGCAACTAGCACCAGAGACGCCAGCGCCATCTTTGCTAATCTTCGCGTCCTGATTGCATGCCCTCGTTTCTCACCACCCCCGTGTACAGACATAAAGTTAGAAAAACAAGTTTAAAATAAAAAAAGCGTTAGAAACTTCTCATATCCTGCATAATTGCTCAGCAATATTTTTTGCGAGAAACTCATAAACATCATTTCAAGGCATTTAATATATACGATTCCGAAAAAAATATTATATTATTACAGCGACAAGATTAGGGAAGGACATCGACACTGTAAAAATGGCGGAAGCTCGGATGATTGGCAAGATGAACTCAAACGACAGCGTGAAAAATCCAGTTTAGAAGTATTTCTCTAAACTTCCCTCTCAAAATGAAGTCCGGGGTGAACAATCCAAAAAGTGACTGAAGGCACCAACCGGAACAAAAACCCTTTCAAACCAGCCGAAGGAGCTTGTATGCAGCCTACGAAAAAGAACGCGCTTCACGTGAAAAATAAAAAAAGACTGCTGAGCAGTCTACGCCGCTGCCGTCCGCTTCATCAATTTTTTGACTGCACCGAAGGCGAGACAGATATCTCAGAAGATTGCACCCGTCATCGCGGGCGGCTGGCACTCCAACAGTATCGTCAAGGAAAATGGCTTTGTCGAAATGCTGAGGTGCGCTACGCCTGAGCATAGCGTTCCTTCTAGCACCATGCACGTTCTTGAGGTCGGTAATTCCCGATGTGTGTGCCGCAAAGAAGGCTCAAGTGATGAAAAACTTCCTATCAATCTTTGATGCTGTAGTCGACTGCTACTGTTTGACCACCGACAGCTAGACCTCGCTCGCTTGTCAGAGCTACGTAAGTGTAACGTGACACATAATGGACAAGAAGTTCACTCTAAACAAAGAGGTGCAATATTACACCCTTTGTCCTATATAATAATACACCACAAAGCTTCAGTTCTACGTACATCGTCAAATCGACTTACGTCGATTTGACGGTACTAACTTTCACGAGAGGCTTGAGAACCGTGTGGTACAGCTTATTGAAATAGTTAATCTACGTGTTACTGTCTACGAAAATAATGAGGGTTTTCTTGGCCTTACTGCAAAACCTCAGTGTTTTCTTTCTGTGGTCTTTGATACGTCTTTGGTTATTTAAAAAGTTTTATCGCACCGTTTTGAAGTCCCTCGTAAAATTTGGAGCCGTCTGTTCGACTCTACTGCGCTGTACGTCGAACTAAAGTTTTTGGGTGCACTATATGGGACAAAGGGGTGTAATATGATATCCTTTTTTTAGAGTGCTCGTGCAGCACATTTAAACTCTCACATGTGGTCCAATGATTAAAGACTGCACCGCAGGGAACATTCGCCGGTTTCTGCAGAACGTGATTAAAGATTGGGGAGTTCCAAAGATTTGCCAACCTATATTGTCCCTGACAATGGCAGAAACTTTGTCGGTACTGTGGAGCATTCGCAGTTGCACAGAGTTCAGTGCTTTGCCGACACTCTACAGATTTTCATCACTGTCGCAAAGAAGCATGCACCTGGATTCTTTTCAGCTGTGTGTAAAGGCACGTTCAATAGTTGGCCACTACAAACGAAGCACCCGAGCACGTGCCCGACCCAATACATGCAAAGAAGTATGCAGATGGAACCCCTCGAAGTCATGCAAGACGTCCCTACGCGATGGAACAACGAACATGCGACGATGTCCAGGCTCATTGAGCTTCGCACTGCCTTCTCTGCAGAGCGTTCTGAGTTAGTGTGGAAAACCTGTCATTTGCGGAGCGGAGGCCAATGGCTGGACTGGTCAGTGTACGTCATCCAATTCAGCAAGCAACAACGGAACTCTCTGCGACCAAATATTCAACACTCTCGCAGGTGATGTTTTTGCCAGAGTGCGCTGAGATGACTCAGATATGTACATTTCAGAAGCCAATGAAGTAGCCTCCTCTGCAATCAGCCTGCTGCGAAGTCTCAAGTCCAGGTTCGTAGATGTGAGAATCTTTCCGCTATTGGGGCTGGCAACACTGATCGATCCTCGCTACAAGGCAATCTTTCACTCCACACAAGCCAAAATTGTGGGTGAGTATCCTGCCTTTTTCGAAAGTTGACAAACTGCACTCAACTGGAACAGCAGAAGGCAGAGGGCATGGAAGTGCTGCAAGTACCCCAAAAGAAGCAAACTCTGTGTGGACGGCATAACTAAAGTCAAGATAGCTTCCGAAGAAACACGGCAGTTGGCTGGAATATCCCAGTGCCAGAAGAAATTAAATTAGTATCTGAAAACCCCACTGCTTGGCCGTTCAAAGGTGTATATGTATTATTCCTACTTGTCTTTTCTCGTATATTAGTCCCAATATAATGATATTTCGTGAAACTAATTATTTTATAAGGCTTGGGCTTTGCTTTATTTTTGTTTAACTCAATAAAAACACCATCTGATTCGGAAGTCTGGTCTGTCATAAGGTTTTCTTATTGTGACAAGTGCCCTACCATGCATGCCATAAAAAAATTATCAACAGGATTGCAAAAATTATAAAACAAATTAAAAGAAAGAATGAAGCGGAATTGAGTTCGAATGTCTGATGAAGGTAATTTGAGCTTTCCTGACGCATTGCGGAGAAGCAGGCTCTCCGCGGTCGCGGAGCGTATGGTGAATGAAGTCAAAACAAACTTATAGATAACTAACTGCTCATTTTGTAAATTTGATCTTTCAACTCAATTCGGACGGATGTGGATGGTATTCCACATCCGTCCGTTCGGATGTGGATGGTATTAAAAATATTTTTTTCTTTTTTTTTTATGAGGTGACAAGTACTTCTTCATCAAAAAATGTGGTGTCATTATTGAAGATATTAAAAATAATTGAAATAACATTTGACAATGCTGCATCCACTCTAAGAAAAAAGTTGGCCTCAAGGGACTAACGGCAGCATTTGGTCCTCTGAACTCCCAGTAGCTCCCCGAAAGGACCATCTGGTTCAAGCTAGGTACCGTGCGCAAAAGCTGGGGACTAACTGCGCTCGACTAGGAATAATCAATAGGCGTGCGCGAGCAAAAGCTGCCATTAGTCCCCCTCAGGCAGGGTGCATCTGTATGATTTAGTCCCCGAAGGAAAACGGAATGTTCGCCAGGAGGGCGGATGATATTTCGCTTGTCTTGGGGATCGGCGAGACTCAGCCCAGCACGGCTGAAAGTGTTGACAAAACTCGGACGAAACTGGCAAATTTGTTTAATTTGCCACGAACTTTCAGACATTACATGGTACAGCTTCGCGCGTTGTGCGAATGCGAGTTAACGAATGTGTTGACTCTACTTCACCCAACTATCTCGTCAAAAATGATCTGTTGACAGTTCACAAGTCCCATTCACGTAATTTGCCTTCGCGCAAAAAATGAGAATTTTACCAAACGCAACACCTCCAAATACTAAGACTTTTTTCTACTTAATGAATCTTAAGAGCTTGTAGAAGACGCGCTTTCAACACCGGAGTCTTGCAGTCAGAATAAATGGGCACTTCAATCGCTAAAACTGAGTTACAGGTACAAGTCGAGCCTCGTCTCTCCGTCTCTTCTTAACCAACCTTTCTAGGTAGTCCAATGCCGAACTCAAATTTTGCAACGACAAACTTGATGCACGACACGTTCCACTTAAAAAGCACAATCAGAGGCAGTATCTAGACGCCTTCATACGATCGTCGTCGCTGTTTCAGATAAAATTCCAGATGAACAACGAAGAACGAACCGCGCCCGGAACGTCATCCATGGCAACACCCTGCTGATACAAAACAAATGCGAACTAAAAAAAAAGGCCCGCGAGAAAACTGAAAAGAGAGAAAGAGAAAAAAAAAACGTGTTTGCTTGTACGTCAGTTGTCCGGTGTGTTGAAAATGGCGACCTTTGACCTTCTCCTGTCCTTGGGGCATTGCTTGGACCGTCTGTTGTGTGTAGTGGGAGGGGGAAAAGAGATTTTCGTGTGCGCGCCCTTCCCCCTCCCACCAACCCACTACCCCGCACTCTTTCTCCCTCGGGTCTGTCGGGAAAATGGGAAGGGGTCTTTGTTTGAAAAGAACCTGCTTTTGGTACAACCTTCGTCAGAACTTAGAAGCTGGTCGCCGTTTTTTTCCCTGTGTCGTCTCCGACCATTGCGGGATCCGGTTTGGAGTCGTGGTGCTGCAACACTGCACTTTATCTGTTCTGAAGTCACAAGACAAGGGAACTCGATTAAGGTATGTCAAAGTAATTTTGTTTATGGTATATTCATTAACTCCGGCTTAAGAGAGTGTTTTATTTTGAGCGCGTTCTCTAGCTCCCAAAGCGGGCGCCGTGCTCTATTCTTTTTGTCACCATGGTTGCTTATATTGTTATGCAGCACAGAGACATGATATTCAATCGTATCGAGCAAAACGCCAGTTTTACCGATGGCTTATTTTTCTGCGTCTTGCAGACTCTGGCAGGATCGCTTTACCATAAAGGCCTGGTCACACAAGCAGCAGAGACCTACAAGCATAGCGCTGACCTAGCGGTAAGCGCGTGCTGACGGGAGCTTTTACAAGCTTTGTATCGCACCGCCAAAACTGTTTCGCGGCAGACAAAAAGTAGCTCACGACAGGTAAGCAGCGCTACTTCAGCGCTTCACTGCCTGCGAGAACCGGCCTTAATGGAAACATTTATTCGATTTTACAGACTTTCACGTTGATGGCGGGAGCCCGTTCCGTCACTTTGAAGCATAGTTTGTTCATGCACACGCTGGGTCTGTAATTCGGAGCGAACGGTCTACTAAAATATAATATTGCGCTGGTCCGCTGTCAACAGATCGCATGTTAGATGTGAACCATTGTAGCATTTTCATAGCCTATTTGTTACTTTATTATGTGAGTGTTATATCTCAAACTTTTGTTATGCGATTGGGTATTTCAAGCTGTCCCTGTTGCTAATAATCCCAATTCCTCGCAAACAGGCAAGAAGCTGTCTGTGCCCCAATAAACGGTGCTTGGACGACGACCGGTTTGGACGGACGTCCCAGTTTTCAAGCCATCGTCGACGCAAGTGCACTCTTCGGAATTTGGCCTTATCGTGGATTCTACCGCTCATGAACTTCGACTTCAGTCATCCTTGAATGTGATGTGTATCTACTAGGCAATAAAGCTACGTTTAAGCTGAACTGCACAATTTCGTTTCGGAGATGTGTGGCTCGGGACCAAGTGTAAAAGATAAACCTTTAGTCCCAGGGCTCTAAATCCGAGGGCGCAACGTTTAGACCCAGGGGTCCAAGTACAGGGGCCTAACAGTTGGTCCGCGGAGTTCCTTTAAACGGTGTAACAATTAGTCCTAGGGGTCCAAGTGCAAGGCCCTAACAGTTCGTCCTCGGGGTTCAATTGAAACGGTGTAACAGTTGGTCCCGGGGGACCAATTGCAAGGGCCTAACAGTTGGTCCTTGAAGTGCAATTGAAACGGTGTTACAGTTAGTCCCAACGGTGCTACTGCGACAGACTGATGGAGGGGTGCAACTGTTAATCACCTTGCCATTAGTCCCCGAGGGGACTAATTGTTGTGGCAGCGTACTTGCTCCCCTCAGGGACCCAAGTCGCGCTACCCCTTTTCTTAGAGTCTACCTTTCCACATTCAAAGAATAGCTACCTTTTTAAACTTCATATATTTGTTGGTGATGACTCAGTCACATTCAGTGCAATCCTGGGATTGCGTTTCACTTCTTATCAACCAAATGCCGATCTGGCACCTACGCCGCAAACATTGGTAACGAGTGTATCTCGTGTGCGGAAGCAGTTGATTCAGCCGGTGAAATCGAGGACTGATAAAATGGAAATATAACTTTAACATAAAATGATTTGCATTCATACTTTTCTTCAAACTATATATTCACTCCAAAAGATGGAGACGCATTTCAATGGCAGGCAACAACTTTCTATTAGTCTTTATTAAAAGAAACAATTCAAGCATTCCCTTCGTGATGAATATTTTTCATGGAGTCCTCAAGGGTAATTCAGGATATCGACTTCAATCGTCGTCTTAAAGAACTGATAATGTATTTTCACTTGCAATGAGATAATTTGTCACTTTTTGACATATCGAAGTTTTTTTCTTTTTTCTTAGTGAAATAAAATTGCTTGATGAATACAAATTTAGCATCATAGTGATACAATGGACAATCCTATCTTATGCGTTGTCACTCACTTTAGTAACACCGTTGTTCCCAATATATTTACAAACCCTCGTTTTACTCCACAATGTTATCCCTTATTCGCGCCACTGAACTGTTCAATATTTTTGTATTAAGGGCATCGAACTGTTCAGACAAATCTCGGCATTTAGAATTGACTACAAACCCAATTATTTTATTAATTGCCACGCTCAGCATACATGATCAGGCGAGCTGTGACATCCTTTGCATCATTTAGAACATGCCGTATCTAGCCAACACATTTATTTTCCGAGGCCAAAAATTAGGATAATATTATCCCGTGCAACATTGAACAGAAGCCTGTGTATGTCTGAGTTCTGCTAAAGCTTGAGCTTTATTGTTGCGTCGAGAATGCTTGCTTTCAGGCAGAAAGAACTCCAATCGCTTTTCAAGTGGAACTCGCATGGCTGGCTGAGCTTTGAGACAGTCGAACTGACTCTCATATTCGAAATTAACCATCCGAAAATGTGGCAGCCTGTTTTGTTTGTGGAATCATGCAAAGTATATAACAAATTGTTACAAAAAAGAACTCAGCCATAGTTTTATTTTAAACGAACAGCTCTTCTGATTGCAATAAAGGCGTCCTTATTAAAAACTAGAGTTCTTTCGAGCTACTACACAGGACATGTCTCGAAAGAACTTCCACAGTCAACTTTTATTTGATTACCTAATTTTCGCTGACGTCATCAAAACTGAAAAGTGGAAATGAATTAATAGAAACCGTATTCGTTCCTTTTTTATGGTCTTAATATTTGCCGTACAAAAATAGTCTTGCAAAAATGAAGTATTTTTTATTTGACCGTTCATTTTGATGTTTCTTGTTACAAAAAGACATTTGGGAACAAAAGTTTGGCTGGCAATTTTCGGAATGTTTTTTTGTAAATATTGCAAAATATGACTCAAGTTGGCTGGCATTGAACTCGAGCTAGGTCATAATAATTATTTAAGAAAATTATTAATTTGAATACCGACGACTGCTAGGTATGATTCTGGGTATCCTTGGGACACCTAATCGTATTTATGGCTTCAAAAAAGGCATGCACTTGTGCATTTCTCAATATTTATTGGAGTATGTCAACGTGTGGTCTTTAGGGTACTTGCTTTCGTGCACTATCACGCAAAAGAAGCTGGGCGCAACCCACGTTTCTTTGCAAATTCATTCAATAAATGACTAAAGCCGGATATATTACATAACATTGAGATGAGTGGTGAAAAGCAAGCAGGATTATAAGACATTCTCAATTGATGTGAGGTAGTTCCATGGGCCACTAATTTGTTTGAAACAAACATATCATTTTAGGTAGCTGATTGCACAAACGTATTGCGGGTAGGCCTATCAACTTCACTGTCCACCCAGAGTCTGTTACCTCCGTTAACATGCGGGTGGTATGGTAAAATTTACACAAATGCTAAACATTCTTAATAATTTTGCTTTTTTCTTCTTTGAGACATATGTGTGAGAATTCCGCGATGTTTGCGAATTCCTGGTTTGTACGTGACAATAAAACTTATGAAAAACGAGAGGGAGGGACACTAAAAAAAAACAAGATTGAAAAATAAAAAAAAGAACAGCCCTTTCAGCATTCTAAAATTACATTTGGAAACTTTTCTTGGCCGCAGGTGAATATATTGGTGCAATTTATTTGCAGATATAGGTATGGCACGTGATAACGACAGAAGCGCTCATGACGTACCAGTAAAAGTTAGTTCACAACCATGTTCAATGATTTTATTTCAGGAGGTGGAAATTCTAAGGAACTAACTGAATCATTGTGTTATCATTACTGATTATAACCCGAAATGAAATATTTTAAAGCAATATACTTTAAGCCCACTCTGGTAAACATACTCTTCAAATTATTTTTTTTCCAATTAATATACGTGAAAATACATTTAAGAGCACCAAATCTTACATAACGCAGCAGACGCCGAAGAGTGTAACACAAAACAGAGGCGGACATAGTTCTTTAATAATCTGTAAATACATTAGGCGAGGAAGAAACTAAACCAGTAAAAACTAGCTTAATATTAAACCAGTTTGGTGGGCGAAAGCGTATGTTACCAGTTTTCCTTTTATTTTTTTTTTGTTGCAAGTCACATACTAGAGTTTATACTTCTTTAATACCGTCTTTTAATTGTAGTGCTGTACATAGAAAAGCAAGGAAAAAGTGGAATGAATATAAAAAAGTTTATTTCAAAGACTTCCATTGCCAAGAGAGGTTGTGAAGCTGCCAGCTTCTTTAACAGATATGGCATGTGAATTAAGCAGCAGTAATAATGCTGCAATGGCTGAAGGAGGAAGCGCGCACCACAAAGTATTTTGTTTGTTCATGCAGCTTGTTGCGTTTGGCAACACCTCTAAGGGCGCACAATATGGCTTACTAAAATATATGTGTTTCGTTATAGAGCTTTGGGTAGGTGTGCATCACTTTTAGTTTTCATGAACTAGAGCAACGTTGTTTTTTCGTAGATTTTAATAACCTTTCCTTTCCGATGCCAGCACACCGGAAACATAAACTTTTGACTCAAAATATGAGACGTCTAAAGCATATCTTAGTGCGATTGCATGTCTATCAATGTGTTTTGTTCGCTGGTTTCTCTAGTAAAAAAAAGAACAAACACAAACGCTAACATATCCGTTGCTCGTAATGTTTATGACGCATTGAAATTCTTATTTATAAAACAACTTCTTCCCTCATGCCTGTTTTTTGACATAATAGTTCACTCTTGCGTCTTTCAGATACATACTACCATGTTTCTACGTCGACCGCTTAGTCATGAGCTTTGTTGGTCTGACTTTTTCTAGGCAGAATCATTTGTAATATTTATAAAGATTTGATCTGTCTTCTATGTAGGATTATATTTGTTGGCAGCATTTCACTGGCATGTGCAGGCTCGCTTTTTGCATAAGAATATTGGCACACCACGTTGCTTACACACGAGATTTAAGTTAATTTATTAGAATACTGTTATATTTTCAATTATTCCAGTAGCTAGCTCTCTAATATTTGTCGTCAACACTGCACTAAGGGTTCGTTTACACTTGCGGATTCGCGGGCGTACCCGTGTTGGTGGCAAGCTGATTTTTGAGCCGGGTGCAAATGTCCACTTTTCACTGGCGAAAAATCTGCATCGGTCCAGGACACATATGGCCGCCAGGGATGAGAGGAGTTCGCCACCTGGCTGCATAATCCGCTCGTTACCGGTGCGGATTATGGATGGCCTCGATTTCGCACTCCTGCAGGAGGAGCGACCAGCGCAGCAAGCATTGGTTCCTTTCCTTGTACCGCATCTCCCAGCAAAGAGAATGGTGGCCACTAACAACTTGAAACTTACGACCCATGAGGTACGGGCGAAGCTCATCCAGAGCCGACTTGCCGGCAAAAGCTTTCATCTCCTTCTATGAGTTGGGACTCGGAACCTTTGAGGGAGCGACCCATGTACACTACAGGTCTGAAGTATCCATCTTGGTTCTCTTGAAATAGCAATGCTTCTAGCCCAAGCTTGGAAGCGTCGGTGTGAACTTGGACGCCAAAGCGTACGTCTTCCGAGAAAAGCTTAAGAAGAGGTGGTTCCTTTAGGACCCCAAACGCTGCATCTTGTTCTTCATTAATGAAGTCTGTTTCTTTCTTGAGAAGTTTGCGCAGAGGAGCAGCAAGAAAACTGAAGTTCGGGATAATGTTCCGGAAGTAAGATGTTACGCCCATAAAGGATTGAAGTACTTGGATGTTGTGGGGAGCCGGAAACCAATAGACAGCTGCACACTTGGAAGGGTTTGGTAAAACTTCATGCTTCTTGACAATGTGTCGAAGGTAGATGACTGATGAACAAAAAAAAAACTTCTTTGGCTTGAACTTCAGCTTCGCTTCGTGGAACCTCAAAAAAATGGTTTGCAGGTGCATGACATGCTCGCACAATGTTTTGCTGTATACAACACAATCGTCCAAGTAGACAGGTGCGTTGTCGTACTTGGCGTTCTCAATGATAGCGTGTACCACGCGCTGACAGGAAAACGGAGCACCCTTGAGTTCCAACGGCATTCTGAAGTACTTATACAGGCCCCACAAAGTAACAAAGACCGTTTTCTCGACATTGTATGGCCGCATGGAAATTTTTAAAAACCCGGAAACCAGGTCAATGACAGAGAAAATCTTGCTCTCCGTCAGACTTTGCAAGGCGTCTTCAATTCGCGGAAAGGGGTAGACAGTGTCTTCAGTGACCGCGTTGATTCTTCCGTAGTCGACGTACAATCGTGTTGATCCGTCCTTTTTTGTCACTAAGACCAAGGGGGATACCCACAAGCTGCGCGATGGTTGCACAGCTTTGGCATCGATTAGGTCTTTGATTATCGCCCTGACGAGATCACGCTGTACCGGCGACAGTCCACGTGGCCTCTGGGAGACAGGTCTCGCATTACCTGTCGGAATGGAGTGCTGCTCAAGCCGACAATTTTCAACGTCAGTGCTTGTTTACGCGAAGCAAGCCAGGTTTTTCTCAAGAAGATTTTGAGTATATTGAAGCTTTTCAGGTGTTAGCGTTGAAACAATGTTAAACGTGGCACCCTCAACCGATAGTGGTTGGACAGGGCCAGCGACTTGGCAGCAGCGGCAGCGGCACAACGCATCACCTAATTGTCTCCTGTATTTACCGCAGGACATTGCCCGGCGAGCAAAAAAAACCGAAGTAACTGCCGAATTCATCTGCATTTTCGCTGACACATCGTTGCCGGCACAAGCAAGATAGAAGCCTTCGCACGCCCCCGTATCAGTCGCGGCGTCACAGCTGACGACTACCTGTCCGATTGGTTCATCGACATTCCACGTCTCCAGCGGAGGACTACAAAAGTTCAGAACTCAAGCAACGGCGCTTCACTTGGCAGCAGCGGCAGCGGCACAACGCATCACCTAATTGTCTCCTGTATTTACCGCAGGTTGGTTACCGTATCTTTATCTCATTTGTGTGTATAACTGCTGCTGCTGCTGCTGCTGCTGCTACCTTTCCGTGTTCTCAATTGTGTTTCTATTGTATCTTTTTTTGTTTTTTTTTAATGTCTAAGGATATGACTAAGTTGGTAAATGAACTAAAAGATGAGCTAAAGAAAGAATTTAGATCTATGAAAGATGCACTAGAGAGGGATTTCAGAACTGATCTCCGTGAGATAAACACTGAGCTGAAAAGCATAAGCGATGGGATGAATTTCATGAACAAGGAGTTCGAGGAAATTAAGCTGAAGCTCCAGTCTGTCATAAGTGAGAACGCCGTTCTCAAAAAAGAAAAGGCTGAACTCACGTAAAAATGTGTCATGACGGCCGGACTACTCAAAGAAAATTAACTCAGACTTGTTCAGTGCGAGCAGTATTCGCGACGCCACAACATCGAGGTAAAAGGAATACCTAAAACCGAAACTGATAACGTGAATGATTTGGTATTTAAACTTGGTGACCTCATCGGAGAGCAGATCGCCCTTTCTGATATAGAAGCATGTCATCGTGTTCCCACGAGAGATCCGACAAAGAGCAACGTGATAGTGCAATTTCAGCGGCGACAAAAACGAGACTCTGTTCTCGACAAGGCGAAGAAAAAAAGAATTACTTGCCAAGACTTCGGACTGCCTCAAACATCGCCTATCTATGTAAATGAACACTTGTGCCCCGCCCTGAAGAAGTTGCTAGGAATGGCGGTCTCAAAGGAGCGTGAGCACCAGTGGCGATACGTTTCGGTACGTAACTCTAAAATATTTGCAAGGAAGGCGGATGGGACCCCTGTCATTACTATTTCTGACTCTGGAGATCTTGATTAGATCCGCTAAATACAGCTGACGTGTCTCTTTCTATTTTTCCCTTTTTACTACCATGGTTCAAAATTTAGGTGTTCTGACGATAGAGTGTCTAAATACCTTCCTACAAAAACAGACAACTAGATCGTTGAGTTTACTTCATTTAAACGTGCAATCCGCCAGATTAAAAGAGGATGATCTTTCATTGTTTTTTGACTCAATCCAAACTTCTTTTGATGTTGTCATGATGACTGAAACGTGGTATAGGGATGATGATAATTTTTTTGTTCTCCCAGGCTACACTCATTTCTTTTTAAACCGCAGTCATAGTCGCGGTGGTGGCGTTTTCTTTGCAAACTCGTGCCTCTGGTTTTGAAATACTCAGTGATTATTCAATTGTGATCCGAGATTATGAAATACTTTGTGTTAAAAAAGGAAATCACATTTACTCTTTTCTATATCGTCTTCCAAATGGTAATGTTTTGAGTTTCATGCAATTTTTAGAAGCGTTGTTTTGTTTTGCTAATCAAGAGAGGTGCCTCTTGTTTCTGGGTGGTGATTTTAATATAAATATGCTTGAAGATTCTCATCTTAAAGATGATTTTGTTGGTTTATTGACTTCAAACAATTTTTCCAATGTAATTATCCCTCCAACACGCGTCACATGCACCACATCGACATTGCTTGATCTATTTCTAACTAATCATGATGAAAATAATATTGGTGCTGGTGTGCTTAGTAATGGGATCAGCGATCACCTTCCAATAATCATGTTTATCAATAAGAATATGTCAGATAGCGCAGTTTCAAACTTTTCAACAATGTCTCAAGACATAAGTTCTAGGACACTGGAAGAATTTAGAGAAACAATCAGCACTATAGACTGGAGTCCTATGTTTAATTCTACAGATGCTGATGAGTGCTACGATTTTTTTATAAGTACTTTCAAAAATGCTTATTCCACTTCATTTCCAATCAAATGCATCCGTCGAAACAAGAAAGCTAGGAAGCCGTGGGTAAATGGTCACCTTTTGAAACTCATTAGAAAGAAAAACATACTTTATGACTCTTTTTGAAAACACGAGACGAAGAAAAATTACGCGAATTCAAAAAGTTCAGAAATTTTGTTAACGCTCAATTAAGACAAGCTAAACAGCTTCATTACGCGGCTAAATTCGACTCATCCTGTTTAAGGCAGCCCGATATATCTAAAGATACAGCCACCGTTAACATGACTATAAACAATGAAATTATTTCCGGTAATGAACTTGCAGATAAATTGAATGATTACTTTGTGAGTATCGGGAATAGCACTTACAATAGTAATGCCAAAGATAACGTCTCCCGCACCAGCGAAACTATGTTTTTGAATCCCACAGATGCTGCAGAAGTATCCTCGGTGTTTATGAATATGAAAAATAGCCGTAGTCGTGATTGTGATGACCTCTTAATCAAACCTGTTAAATTTGTACTAGATTTGATATTACCATGCATAACTCATTTGTAAAATCTCATATTATCATCTAGTGTATTTCCTAAGAACATGCAAGTTGCTAAAGTTTCTGTCCTCTATAAGGGCGGGGATAAAAATGACATGAGTAATTATCGCCCCATATCGATTCTTCCCGTATTTTCGAAACCAATAGAAAAGATAATATATTCTCGACTATTAACCTTTTTTTGAAAAATATTCTGTGTTGACGGACTCGCAATTCGATTTCAGAAGGTGTAGGTCTACAGAAACTGCTTTATTAGTACAAAAAGAGACAATATTAGAAAATTTCGAGAGTAAACTTTTAACGTTGGGGATCTTTGTAGATCTCAGTAAAGCATTTGACCGGATAAATCACAGAACTCGTCTTGATAAATTAGATTGTTATGGTATTCGAGGAGTTCCATTAGCACTCATTTCGTCCTATTTACAGTACCGTTCCCAATACGTTCAAATTAATAATAACAGATCTTCTATGCAACGCATTAGCTCCGGGGTCCCTCAGGGAAGTATTCTAAGCCCATTGTTTATCACTTATGTTAATGATATTGTAAATATTGAAACATCTGCTAAATTTATTATATACGCGGATGATACCAGCATATTTTTTTCTGATTCTAGGGAAGGGGTGCTCACTTTCAAAACGAATTATTTTTTAAACAAATTAAAATCGTGGGTAGTTATGAATTCCCTTGTTATTAACACATCCAAAACAAAGGCAGTTTTATTTCAGTGTCCAGGACCACGCATTAGGTTGTCGCGCGATTTGTTTTTGGGGGATTGTGCGACAGAGTGCGTCGATAGTATAAAGACGTTGGGAGTAATATTTTCTTGTCACATGTGCTGGAATAATCATGTTGCCAATATTCATAAAAAGCTATGCAAAGTTGTCGGAATACTGAATAAATTCAGGCACATACTTCCGGTAAATATTAAAAAAACTAATTTACAATGCTCTGTTTTACCCTGTGCTCTGCTACTCCCACCTGGTATGGGGTTCGACTACAAAGGGCAACATTAACAAATTACGCCTATTACAGAAAAAGGCACTCAGAATAATCGAAAATGTTCCGCGTGACTATCATTCCCTTCCTCTTTTTGAAAAAAATAAAGTCATTGATATAACCAATTTGTATGCACATAGACTGATAGCTAATTATCAACGATCCGTAAGAGAAAATAATGTCATTTCTTTAGATCTTGGCAATCTAGAAGCAAACGAGTCTGTATATCCACCGCGACGTAGGCCCCCCTGGGGTATTCCCTTTTCAAGGACAAATTTTGGTCTACAAAGATATCGCCACCAGTTACCTCTTTTATTAAACACACTGTTTTCCCGTGATGTTGAAATGCACTCCATTAGTCATTGTTCCATTCAAGAAGCTTTATAATAAGTAACCACCACTTTTTTGTATACTGTTGATTGCGAAGTTGAATTCTTTATGTTTTTCTCGTGTTTATCCTCTGTATATGTGTATGCCTATGTATGTGTGCACATATTCGTTCTTTTTGTCTGTATGTGCCGGTGCCCCTCTTACCTTGCTCTGGGGCGCTCGGACTCGTCAAGCTGCAGACCTGCAGCTTTTTTTCCAGCGCCCCTGTCACAAATGTACCGTTTGTGGCAAAAATAAACGAATTTGAAATTTGAATTTGAAAGCAATCGGGCGAACCAGGTCCTCCGGCGAAGGCAGCTTGAGCAAGTTAAAATAGACTCAGTTTCGTCGTCGCCAAGCTCGATGTCTTCAACATTTGTGACGCCTCTAGCGACTGCGTCAGTAAAGAGCCTCTGGTCGAGATGACGGCTTGGTCACGAATACGTAGAATGTGCTCTTTGTCTTATTCATAAACATGGGTTCAACTAGAAGACAGCGGAGGTTGTAGAGCAATTTCGTTCGGCTCCCTTCTAGTTTTGTTGATTGTCCTCGGACACAATTCTTCAAGCTTGCTTGAACAAGCTTTCGCGACCGCGGACGTGCCAGCTTCTCCGTAGCCAAGATGACCTTATGGCATGCCGTAGGCGGAGAAATCGAGAGGCTATTTGCACCCCAATCGGTCCTGGCCTTGCACGCTGTCAGAAAACCGTCACCAAGGAGCAACTTCTCTTCCTCCAGATGTGGGACCACGATGAATGGCTGGTTCAGCGTCTGGCCGTCAGCTGTCTCTGTGGCAGTGACTTTGCCGAGATTCGTGAGGGATTGACCACTTGCAGACAGAAAGGGATAGGAAAAGCTTTAATCAGAAGGTGCTACTGGTCGGAGATGGCAACGTTGATGAGAATTTTCATTGCCCCCAAATCCAAGAAAGCTGTCAAAAGCTGTCCTTTCAGTGGAGCGTGAATTGTTTTTATGTCCACTGCTGAGCCACATGAGATGCGCCGAACTACTGATATCCTCTCACAGGCGTCAGAGGCATCATGTTGCCATTTCCTTGCGTTGGTGCTGCAGCGGACTCAAAAGGGCCGTTGCCACTCCAACATTTCCGGTATGAGCTCCTGCCGACACCGCGTGACGAAGTGGCCGCTCTTCGTAAAATTCAGGCACAGCGAACGAACTTCAGGGCGTCGAAACGGAGACCGCCGAAAGTCCTGCTAAGCTTCTAACGTGCGTTTAGACGACACGTGCTGCTTTTTTACTTCTCGCGTGAAGAAAGAGGCTGCTGACAACTGCGTCGTCCGCGTTCTGACGAGGTAGCAACCGGTCCTGCTTTAAGAGCAGGAAGGAGAGTGCTTTCTGGGTTACCTGCGCAGCTTGAACTGACTCTGCAGTTCAAGCTGCGCCAGACGCAGCCGGTTGGCAGACGACTATTTGGTCGAAGCGGAGGAATGAGTTCAGCAACTAATCTAACGAAGCAACCAGTCTGTCAAAGTAGTGCTTTCGTGGTTTGTCAGAGAGTATTGCCAGGATAACCCTGCATTTCTCCCCCTTCGTCTCCTGGTAGTTGCAGTCGTCGATGAGCTCCAGTTTGCGGAAAGCGAAGTCTGTGCATGACCTTGCCGAACGCTGTCTTGCGCCGAACATCTTCTGTTTCGCTGCAACTTCGTTGTCCGGGTTGTAACGACAACGGAAAGAGGTCTTCAAGTTCATTTGCTCCCACGTCGTTACGCTAGTTATCTTCAGGCGCTACCTCATCCACATGAAGGCGTTAGATTGTAGCTTGGACACAGTAAATGGGATGGCCTCACTTGGTGCGACTCTAAACGTCTGGAACTAGATATTTATCTGGTGAAACCAAGCGATGATGTTCTGGCCTAGCTGAGGAACCGAGCTGACTGCCACGTTGGTCAGCGACTTTTTCGGCCGGTCTGATGCGACTGCAGTGTCTACGGCTGACTCAGCTTGAACAGGAGCTTTTTTCTTGGGTGCCTTGGGCCCCTTTTTCTTGGCGGTATCGATCTCGGATACGTCCTCGGTAGAGATCACGCTGCATAGCAATTGTGCTGACGAAGTGCTCCCCATCTTTGCTTCGAGCTGATCAAGACGATCCATGACAGGTGCCAGCAGTCCACAGATTGAATTATCTGTTGCCTGTAGGGCGCGACATGTTCTTTAGTTACTCGATCCGTTGCGCAGAGGTCGCATTCTTGATCTCTGTTAGCTGTAGGCGTTACTGTATCACCTCTCCTTTCAGGATCTCCGAGTCGCTGACTACTAATTTGTATGCGGCGTACCTGGCGTCGTCATTGACCCTTCGAAAGGCTTCGATGGAAGGTTCCGTCCTCTTAAAGTTACCTTGAAACTTTGGCCGTCCAGGTGATAGTGGTTGGTGGAGACCCAATCGAAGTGAGTGCCGCCCCCACATAGGTTGTTAACGTGAATTTCCTGAAGACTCGAGTCCCCGTTCGGGCGTTATATGTGACTATTCGTTGTGGTCTTGAAGAGAAATAAGCTCCAAACTCAGGAAATTCACGTGATCTCTGAGCTTTCATGCACAACCTCTTTTCCATTTTTATTCTGTTATCCGGCACCAGCGCCAGCGCTCGCACGAGACGCACGATCCGTCTTTCGCGGCAATTCAGACAATCCAAGGTCATTACATAGGGGTTTGAGTTTTTGAAAATGAACATATTTGCAAAGTGTTTAAAGGAATTGAAGCGAAAACAAAAAAAAATGTAGATTACCTTTAAAGTATAAATAAGGTTTAAATAAAAACAAACTTAATACCAGGATTTCGATACAACACAGCAGTTCCAAAAATGCTACGAACAGGTTAAGGGAGAGCACGTGCTTTTTTTTTTTTTGAACAGGAGACACTGCTCCAAAACAATTCAACAGGTTCTAGGCCTTGACGTAGAAGGCGGAAAGTGGATGGCCCTTCACCTGCATATGCCTCTTTTTTTAACACTCGCGGCACGGGTAGTATGTTTCTGCACTGTACAACAGCCGGTTTTAGAAATTTATAACTGAACGCTAAAGTGCCTGGAGAAATAGGTTAGAAAAGCTATGAAACCTTAGCACGGGTGAATGTGGAGGTTCTCCTTCACACAATGAAAACAAGCCCTTTCCACCTCTATTCACGGTTGTATGAGGATTTGATAATTGGCCAAGGATAGGGAGCTCCCTAGAAGGACCTAAAAACAACCAGAGAATGGGAAAATAAGATGATTGTACTCTTTTACTACGGGTTGGAAACAAAAAGGTGTTTCTTAGTGTGATGCAAAGAACCGTCCTAAACGGGCGCATATGAAATTAAATGAATGACCTGACATGAATAATTATCAGTGACGCACAGTTTCTACACACAGTTCACACTGCGCTAGAAGGTCCCCTGTTATTAAATATGTTCAAGATAATACAGAAGACAAAATGTAGAAGTGGACGTTATCACGACGGTAAAATTTTCAATATATATTTTGTTTAATTTTATTTACTCCTTGAATTTCAGAAATGCTTAAACGCACTTAATGTATAAGACAAGACATTACGGCTTCATTTGGGTTAGAAAACCACATCGGAAATTTATAACATCGATAGTGTTATGTATTGACGGGTGGCGCACTCTGCCGAGCGGGCGGCAAACGAGATCCTCGCCACACCGCGGACACCAGGAATCTCCACCACTCCTCAGCAGCCGAGCCCACTTTGGATGCATCGAGCTATGTGTGTCGCTGTCTTCTGAAGCGCCGATGAACGATGATATTCTACAGAACTGTTGTTAAGCAGGAACTCAGTACTGGCGACTAGAATGGACCACGGAGTTTGCTGAACCGTAAAACCTGACGGCCCTGACGCAGTGAAATTAGGCTTTGTTTTAAGTGCGGGAAAATTGCGACGTTTGGTCGCATCAAAAAGTTCCAGCGCGCATTTCCTGATAAATTGAAAAGTTCAATGTTACCTACGAGGCGAGACTAAACTTTTACCTCGAAGCAAACGACATCACCAAGAGAGAGAAAGTGTATGTTTATTTACAGGAAAGCAAAGAGGTCAACCTGCTTGTGAGTGATGGTTTGCTACTCTGTCTGAAAAGAAAGAGAGTAGAGAGACAGCAGACAGAATAGAGAAGTAAAACAAGAGTGAGGTCACAAATAGATACGTATCCCCCTCCCCTACACAGATCACACATATACACAAGCACATATATACGCACTCAAAGGTTGGCGAAAATAAAATAGCCGCACGTAAATTAAAAAAAAAAGAGTGATGTTGGTTCACAGCTTTTGGTCCAGGTGAGTGTTCAAATCAAATAGGAAGCCTACCGCCTTCTTGAGTGTTTGTGGTGCTGCTACTTCGACCTGATCCAGCTGCTACTCACCCCAGCAACACCCGCAGTGAAGCTCTTCGTCCAGATAGTTGCCATCTTGGAGGAATATTTGGCGCCACAACCATTGGAGATGGTGCGCCGCTACGCGTTCTACAGGTGGAACCAGGGTTTGGACAAATGGGTGGTTCTAATTTGAATCCGTTCGCATTTCTACCTTCTCGTTCTTACCTTCTCATTTCAACCCAGCGCAAAACCACTTTCGTGTTTCTCCCTTTCTCATGCGTGGCCGCCTGGTGTGAGGAATACGAGAAGAGTAAGCAATGACAGTTGAAGCGGCAGCCTGAAGCACACGCGAGATACGGATAGCTGAACCGGCAGTAGAAACAGATGTCAACGCCGTTCGCCAGAGCCAAGACGAGTGAGCGAACTCTCCCAGAGACTCGGCAAGAGAGATGCAGCCCCGCGGGAAGAGTATGAAAAATGAGATACGTTTACAACTCCCTGCAATGCCGAATTAGAGCGCAACTCTTGCGGTGAAGGAAAGGAGGGTACGGCCTTTCCCTTTCCTGCTTCCCTCACATTTAGATGGAAATTTTCGCTACATTTCCCGCTAAATTTAACGGAAACAATTCCCCGCTAAATGTAGTGGGGAAGTATTTCCGCTAGATTTAGTGGGGAATTTTTTCCACCAAATTTAGGGCAGAAATTCGTCCGCTCAATTTAGCGGGGAAAGTTTTCCGTTAAATTAAGTGCAAATTTTTTCAGCTAAATTATATTTTCCGATATATTTATCGGATATTTTTTCCGCTATATTTAGCGGAGAACTTTTTTCCGCTGAATTTAGCGGGGACATTTTTCTGCTAAAATAAGCCGGAAATTTTTTCCGGTAAATCTAGCAGAAAATTTTTCCGCTAAATTTAGCGAGGAATTTTTGTCCGCTAAATTTAGCGGGAAAAATTATCGTCTCCTCCACCTCCCCCTCGTGATGTCACTACTGAACCTCGTGACATCACTCGTGACCGTCGTGACGTCATGTTTGACGTCATTATGGGAAACGTCCCATAATACAACGCGCGGTTGCGCCGATGCCGGCGGCGACGGCGACGCCACTCAAGCCGGAAAGGGTTTGAGCGGCGTCGCTAAAATGCGCATATATGCAAAAATGTCCAGACACGCGATTTTTTTTTTTTTTTTTCAAAGAAGGGGTGCAACGATTTTACGATTAAAAGAATTTGCACCTCGTCATTTCTGCGTTGTTTATGGTGTCCCGGAGGATAGAGAAAACATCTTCCTCATTAGGAAATGTCGCGGTTCCGCTGCATAATCGCAAAGCAAAAGTGAAGCTTTTTCCCCCACTTGCAGCCGCGAGTGGCAGCCGAAGGAACTACGGCAACAAGCTTACGTGATCTCGCTCGGCTCTAAGCTGCAGCATAACACCGGCTAAGGTCAGTAGAGAGAGAGAGAGGAAGCGTCCTCCGAGAGAGCACATGGGAACCTACACAGCACCCTGAATTAAGTCATTAGGAGTGCGACCAGGTGTGACCCTGAAACTGACAGTGAGTTGAGGGGTGCCAGAAATGCCAATATTTATCTTTTTTTTTCTTACACAACAACTAGGATACGCAGGCGAAATTTGTTTTCTGTTCTTTACGTCAGATGTGTCAGAGGGAAACTTCCACAAATTTTGACCGAACTCCGGAAATCGTTGTGCCCCCTCCCCTCCTTTAAGGACGCCCAGTACCATTTTTGCAGAAAGGTCGACCACATCGAGCGCGTGAGTCGCTTGAAGCAACGACGGCCAGTTATGGTAGTGTCCGAGAGGACCGCGGGATTTAAAGCGTTTAGGAGCCCGACGATCATATTGAGCTCGGGCTAACCACGTGGTGCATGCTATACAAACCACCTAGGCGCTCCACAGCTAACCAAAGAGTAACCACCGGACGTCTATGATCATCGAAGGCACTCCATCTGACATGGAGGTGGACTCACGGACAGAATTCTCAATTATTCCGGGGCAAACCTATCAGAAGCTCATGAACGAAGATGCCGTACCGTGCGAGCCATTCGAATCAGAAGTTAGAAATTTCCAGGGCCATATAGTGAATGTCAAGTGACGTACGCCATGTCCATGTCCAGTATGGCGATTCCGTGGGGAACCTGAGCTTTCTGTAGCACAGGGACAGCGGAAAAACCTTCTCGTCAAGAACTGGTTTCAGCCCGTGGGAATGATGCTCCTGGGAGTGCATCTGGTGACGGAACCCTCGGTTGAAGGCGTCTTTCCAATGTTTGACAGCGTGTTGAAGCAGGGATTTGGGAAGTTCATGGGGCAATCGGTGATGTTGCACCTATACCCTGCAGTATCTCCGATCTGGATGAAACACCGCCGGCTACCCCTTTTGCGCTCTAGCCTAAAATTAGCACCTAACTTGATTGCCTGATCGAGCTGGGAATCTGGAATCTGGTCGCGCAACCGAAGTGAGAGACACCGATATTGATTGCCATGAAAACCAATGGACGCATCAGAATATGAGGAGACTAAACGTGCACCCTCTACAAAACATCGTTTTCTCACCTATACTAAATACCTGTCGTGCAGCACCTCCTAGCATCGCTCTCAGAGGGTAGTCTTTGCAAAACTGGACCTGGCAAAAGCTTACCAGCTGCTGGTGGTTCACCAAATGGCGGCAGGCGCGCAAGCAACCACAACTCATCGAGAAGAATTCTGGGTAAAGCGACTACAGTTTGGCGTGAGTACGGCGCCGGGAATGTTCCAGAATTAATGAACGACCCCTTGTAGGGAATCACCGGCATTATGTCGTACACTTGCGAAGTCCTCATTGCTGCAGGCATCATGAAAGATTTCACTGACCGTCTCCACAAGGTTCTTCATCGTTTTCCTTCTGCTCGAGTCCAGGAAAAAACGTGATAAGTGTCGTTTCAGAGTGACATGAATGAGGTTTTTGAGTTTCACCATTGATGAGACGGGCCGGCATCCAAAAAAAGGAAAAGTGAACACGATCCACAACGTACCGGTTCCACCTAACGTACCGGACTTCCACGCATTCCTAGGATTGCTTAACTTCTACCACACCTTCCTAGAAAACAGGGTAGCGGAGGCCGAGCCGCTACACCGGCTGCTCGACAAAAGACGCTCGTGGGGGTGGTTGGGTCTTCCCGAATAGGCTTTTAAGAAGTACAAGGAACCGCTGTCCTCAGCAATTTTGCTCGACTACAGCAATAAAGCAAAAACGGTTATGCTTACATATGACGCCTCACCTTACGGCATTGGAGCCGCACGCAGCCATCTACTCGAAAACAACCACGATGTTTACATCGCATTTTACACCTACACACTAACATCCATAGAGCGGAACTAAGCACAAATTGATAAAGAAGCACTAGCAATAGTGGCAGGTGTTAACAAGGTCTTTCACTATCTGTGTGGCAAGAAGTTAAAGCTGTAACAAGCCACAAGCCAGTTTTGGGACTGTTCACGCCTGCAAAGCAAATGCAACACATACAGCCTCCACGCATACTGTGTTGGACAGTCCTGAATGCCTTTCACCCTATCCTAGTGCATCCGAGCCGGGATAGACACTAAACGTACCGACGCGTTACGCCGTCTGCCACTTGCTGTGCCGGAGTTTGTTCTGCCACCCCCTTGCAGTTTTATGGGTGGAAAACACACCAAATCCTCTACTTCACGTCAAGGATGTTGCACGAGTGATAATTAACGACCCCGTCCTATCAAGGCTTCTTAAGTGGGCACTGAAAGGATGGCCATCTGCATGCTCTAGGGCAGATTTCCAGCAGTTCAGGATACAGCACAGTGAGCTCCCGGTGTACGAATAATGTATCCTATGGGGCCACAGGGTAGTTATACCCGAGGAAGGAGGGAAAGGGCTTCTGGAGGCCGCTCATATCGGACACCCGGGCATTGCACAGATGAAGGCCCTGGCTCGCGATTGCGTGTGGTTGGCCTAAATTGACGCAAACATAGGAAACAATGTGACCAAAAGCACGACATGCCGGGAGTCACGACCTGCTATTTTTCGAGCTCCAGAGCACAGAGGTGAACTAAACAGGGCGTCTTGGTACAGGTTGCATATAGATTTCGCTGGACCGTTCCTGAGATAAGCATTCGTGATCATTGTGGACTCATTCTTTTAATTGTTGGAGGTAGTTCCTGCGTTGACTGCGACGACGCGTAGCGTCGTGAACATTCTGCGACACCTCCTCGCTACGCATGAAATGCTGAAAGCAATAGCATCAGGCTGTGGAGCTCAGTTTACTCTGAAGAGTTCCATATGTTGATGAAAGCTGTCCTGATTTGACAGATCTCGTTATTACCCTTCCCCCAGTGAACAAACAGGCAAGCAGAGGGTATAGTGCGCACGACAAAAGACGCACTACGGCGTATCGCAATGGGTGACTAAGGGCAGTCCAGCTGTTTTAATGCGATAGACTTTTTCTTCTGCCCCCCCCTCTCCCTTCCCGATTTTGTAGACGTTTCTGAAATCCTAATGCGCAATTTTCCCGCTAAATTTAGGGGAAATATTGACGTCTTATGACATATACACCAATTCGGTTTCCCTGCTAAATTCAGCAAAATGTTTGATGTCACGTGCCCTAACGTCGGGGAACCTAGTAACCAATGTAGTTTCCCGGCTAAATTTAACGGTGAAATTGGCGTCACATGAACTATACACTACTTAATTTTCCCTGCTACATTTAGCGGGAACGTTGACGTCACGTGACCTGACGTAACGTGACCTGCAAACCAATTCAGTGTACCCGCTAAATGTGGCGGAAAACTTGACGTCCCATGACCTGTGCACTAATTCAGTTTCCCCACTAAGTTTAGCGGGAAATTTGATGCAACGTTACCTGACAACACGGGTCCGACAAACCAATTCAGTTGCGCGGCTAAATATAGCGGAAAAGATTATGTCACGTGATCTATGAACCAATTCAGTTCCCCCTCTAAATTCAACGGAAATATTGATGTCACATGACCTATACACTCATTCAGTTTCCTGGCTAAATTTAGCTAGGAATTTGATGCAACACAACATCACGTCTCGGGACCTACAAACCAATTCAGTTTCCCCGTTAAATTTAACGGAAAAAATTACGTTACAAGGCCTCTAGATAGTTTCCCGTATAAATTTAGCGGGGATTTTGATGTCGCGTGACATGTCATCAAACGACCTTGAATCCGATTCAGTGTCGCCGCTATATTTAGCGGAAATATTGACATCACATGACCTCTACACCAATGTCGACAAAATGCGACGAAATGATGCATGAAGTCCTGCACCAGACGGCACCAACCACGGAGAGTGCCAGGCTGCTCGTTAAATACCACTCGGTTAACCGGATAGCAGTAGTGCAGAACAGATATCAGCGGAGGTGCCAGTGAAAGCTGCTGGTGCAACCAGACAGAATTAAGAGACCAGACCTCGCTTGATTTGTTGGGAGCGTTGGAAGAACTTCCCTTAGGGGGACAGGGTGTCATGTACTGACCGGAGGCGCCGTCTGACGAGCAGATGACTAACGAGAACGGCGCTACTCCGAGGACATCAGGAGTTTAGTGTTTATTGAAACTTTTTGACAATACAGGATTGTCATGGTGGTGAGGCAGAAGGTGAAAATAGATCACCTGACCAGGCCCCTAGCACCAGACTACACTTGCAGCAGATGCAGCAGGCAAACGAGTGGTACAGTGATACAGTTACCTATAAACAGAAACAAAGAATACACAGATAGTAACTAGATCACTACACTACATATGCTCTTGCAATGAAAAAATAAACAAGCAGCAATATACAACAAAAACATATGACCTAGATTACTACAATTACATCTGTACACATAATTTAGAAGACAACAATATTATGCTGAAAGCCGAAAATAGGTTTTGATTGTTTTCTGAAAGTCAAGAGGTTGGAATTGTGATCGATTACGTCGATTAAAGTCAGGATGGAGGTTGAGAAGTGTAGGAGTCTGCCAAGATAGTAATTGCGTACTGTAATTTGTTCTACTTCTGATTTTTATTAAATTTATATTTCTAAAATTGTAGTGTGCATCAGTATTCGTATATGTAGAAAGGAATAGTTCACGGTCAGTTTTAGCTTGGGAGATTATAACCTCAGACGATCGTTGATCATACAGTGCTTCAATATTCAGTATACGATCTTGTTCAAATTATTAAGATGTACGATCGCGGCTTCATAGGTTTTGGAAAAACCGTTTGCTTTTTTTCTGTTAAGTGTAAACTAGTGATATAGCATTTAGATGTAACCCGCCAGACAAGTAAAGAATAGTGCAGTCGCGAACGAACAGTAGTGAAGTAGAGCTGGCGCTTTAGCCATATTGGTAGTAAGGCATGAAATCTAGTCAGCATACCAATAGACTGTGCAATATTACGCTTCACAAAATTTACATGACATGTCCAGTGAAGGTTTTTATGAAAATGAATGCCTAAGAATTTGTATTCGTTAACCCATTCTGGTGACCGCAGCTGAAATACTATTTCGGTTGTAAGGTTTACTGCTCTATTAATTGAAAAAAAAGCAATATGTTTTGCTTTGTTAACGTTTAGAAGCAGTTGATTCGCATCACGCCACTTCGATGAGTTTTTTAGTCACGCGTTTTTTAGAGGAATAAGAAACGATTAACCTCTGAACAAAAAAAAAGAAAAACACTCGTGTCATTGGCGTAGAGTACTGCCTGGGGTATGGGGGATAGCAACAATCCCATTGGTATAAAAAAGGAATAGTACAGGTCCTAATATAGATCCCTGCGGAACACCGAATTTCATATATTTAGTGTGCGAGGCTTAACTATTAGCTACCACAAACTGAATACGATTTGACAGATAACTGCGCAACAGATCAAGCGAAAGGCCTCTAGTTCCGTAGTGTGGCAGTTTATCAAATAGAATATTATGTTTGATAGAGTCAAATTAAAAGCATTGTTAAAATCTACTAAGATGCCTATAGTGTAGGATTGATTTTTTATATCGCTGATAAGTATTTCTCTGATGTTCAGTAAAGCTGACTCAGTCGGTTTACCTCTTTTAAATCCATATTGGTTCGCAGAGATTAGTTGGTATTTATAAAGAAGATTAATTATTCTGGAATTTATTACTTTCTCTACTTTTCGTTAGAAAAGTGGGAGTATTGCTATTGGCCTGTATTTGCTGATACTATCAACAGCACCACCTTTGTGCAAAACGGAAATTCGAGCAATTTTTATATTTTCGGGAAAGATTCCAGTAGATAAGACAAGGTTGGTGAAGTCGCAGACTACGTCTGATATTAAATCTGAAACGGCTTTATATGGCACCGCTTTTATTTGATCATAAATGCTGGAACAACTATTTTAAGATCGCTTATTAGACTGACAATTTCTGTAGGGGTAGTAGAATGAAAAGAGTGGAAACTCGAGCCGATTCCCGGCCCAGGAGCTAGGCACTACGACGACCGCTCAGTGGCACCTCAGTCACACACTTAATTTAGACATTTGTCATATTTTCATTTTTTATAAAAAACTCTACTCTATAACCTAACATTTCAAAATTAATAGCAACTCGAAATACTTTTGAAAACATTTCGAACAGCTGCGGCTTTGGCTGCGCCTCAGTGGATTGCTTTGGGGCCGTCGACTCGGCGGACGGTAGCTTTCCGGCCACGTCGCGCAAAAGGTCATTTGGACTGCACCTGAATGGCTCGTGCGGGCTTCTCGTCAATCTTCCGTTGTTAGAAAGGCGAGTCCTTTTACTGACACCGTATTTTGCTTGCTTTTGGCTACAGTTGGACGCACGGGCTAAAGCGCGACCTAATTGCTCTGGATGAAGCCTCAGCAGATGCACATGTGCTCTGTGCTCGTGCAGTGAGAGCGCCAATCAAGGCACTCAAGGCATACTTAATTTCATATCTCATGTGCATCGCTGTCAATGCTGGTGGCGCGCGCGCGTGGCTCTCGCGCCAGCAGCTTTGACAGCGTTGTACCTCGCGCCAGGTATGAAGCAGGGTACAGGTAGCCTTCATGCGATCTTTGCTTAGGGTGAGGCCATCCCTAGCAAAGCGCGCGCACGAGGAAAATACAAAAAATGGGGTGTGTCTATACCATGAAGGCTTTTCTTTTTCACCACTCTTTATTGTCGCTTCAACTACTTTGGTTTCCAAATTAGTACGAAATGAAGGAACTAAATTCGCGTAATATCAAATTGACTTCTGCTATTTTCGTTTGCCTGCTAATGCCGCGAGGATGTTTGGCCACAGCAGCTACTGTTGCATAGCCTGGTGCGGAAACAATGGAAGAACTTGCAAGAAGCTAGGAACAAAGTTCTTCCAAGTTCCATAGGAGACGACAGGTTGTCCTTTGTTTTAACAACGTACTGGATGCATAGTTCTAATGAAAACCGGAGAGAAAGCTGAATGTTTAATCAAAAGTCAATTCAAATCTTGAATGTGCTTTACTTCTATTAGTACTAAGTTTAGTTTAAAACATTCCATTCCATGATAATCCGACTGTGGTGGACTTGCTTCCCAGCTCTACAAAGCAGAATGAATCACAACTTTATTGTTACGCGGTGAATTAACATGACATGCAAGGGAAGCACAACTTGGTATTTTGTTTTTATTGAGACGGCAAGATTTTTAATATTTATATAAATGAGCAAGGCAATAAAACTAGCTGATGGTCAATGTCAGCATTAGTATAAAACTACCGAACTTCTAAAAAAAGAGTTACACTTCTTTTTATAGCATTGCACACCTTTTAACCAGTCTGTAAAATAGTGTATGTGCGCAATCAACAAATATCTACAGCCTTCTGAAGCACTATTAGCTTGTTTATCACCTTAATGTGAAACCACAAAATGCAAACCATTGTGGTCAAATATTTTATTTTGAACAAAGAAACATAATAAAAAATATTGAACTTCACTTCATCTTGCAGGTAAAAGGCGTGGCTGAGGTATGCCAAAAGAGACGATTTCTGCGAAAATCGTCCAGTGAGCTACATGCGACGTATTTCGTCTGTAGCAGTCACTTCAGAGCTCGTGACTTCATGAACCCTGGGCGAACAGAGCTAATGAAAACCGCTGTGCCTTCAGTTCGCCCATCGACATATTCAGATACTGAGAGAGCTAAACGTAAAAATTTATTTAACTCTCCATATACGAGAAGTATATTACTTGTGTAAAACCTTATTTAAACACAATGCTGCTTCTACGGCTTCAACCTAACTTCTAATAGATGAAGGTCTTCCAGACTCCATGGAAGCGACAGCCCCACCGTGCGGCGCAGACCCCATGAAGGCTACAGCCCCATCATGCAGTGCAGCCTCCAGCTTCCGGCCCAAAGGCCTCTCAACCGCTGCTCATGGTGAGGAAGGGCATGTGTTGGAAACAACACCTTGCGTCTAATAGACAAACTCTTCCAGACTCCATGGAAGTGACTGCCCCGCCGTGCGGCGCAGACCCCATGGAGGCTAGAGCCCCACCGTTCAGTTCGCCCTTGGAGTTCCGACCGGTGACACCGTCCACATGGTCCTCCTCTGAACCAGTTGGAGCTTGTACGTGTCCCATTTCTTTTGTTCACCTGTGTGCCCATATGCTACTACTCATATAACTATAATTTATGTGTGTCAAGGTGGATATTAGTTTGTCTACTTATCCGGTGATGGGCTTTTCATGCAAAACCAGTAATATACCTTATATGTTGTGTTGTCAAGGCATAGGGTAAAAATTTGTAAATTTAGCCAACATGGCTTCGAACGTACAGTCTCCCATGATTTCTAATTGTCTGTAGTTTAGGGGCATATTATCTACTTGCAGATTATGCCACTTTAAGGTAATGTTGGCTGTGCTGGTTATAAGCAGAACTGCTTACCTGCTTTGATTTCTTTTTTGTTTCTTTTTTTTGCCGTTTCAGGTACTTCTACGCCTCCTCTGCGCAGTTTTGCGTCGAGACAGAAGGACATCATAAGACTTCTCCAGGCCAAGGTTTCAAAGTACCGGGAGACCATCGCAAGGCTGCGGACGCAAGAGAAGAATATGCTTCGATCAGCTTCGGAAGCTCTCGACATCATTTGCCTTCACGTGACAGACGATGTATTATGGTGTTTCACCTACTGTCAAGCCATGTTAAATTAAGATCCAAGGGCAAGGGAAAACGATTACCGTTATGGTTGAAAACGTTTGCTCTTCATTTAAACTTCCGTGAGCCGCAGGGATACGTTTTTTTTGTTTTTTTTTTTGTCTCTTTATTTTACTTTTTCTAGTCATCGCACCCTAAAAAGATGGCTGTCGGATGTCAGAAAGACACCTGGGATTATACCAGGTATTATATCATCCAACTTTGCAAAAACACAAGCATGGAGTAAGCGCGATCGCGTCTGCACTCTCATCTTCGACGAGATAGTGTGAACAAAAAACTTGTCATATGACGTGTCACAAGATGTTCATAGATTTACGGATGATGGCTGCGAACGAACCTCAACAATTGCCGACATAGCCCTGGTTATCCTTCTTTGCGGAGTTTCCTGGAGATGGGTTCAACTTGTCACCTATACGATTGGGCACACGCCTGCGCCATCTACCGTAATCTAAAATCTGTTGGTCTCGCTCACTGAGCAGTTGCAAGATATTGGAATTACAGTTAAAGCTGAAATTTTTTCCCAAGGGGCTTCCAATGCAAGCTTAGCAAATCAGCTTGATGTCTCTGTGGCGCAGCTCTTTTTTTTTTTTTCGTAAAAAGTGAACGTGTTTACTTCATTTACGATGTTCCCGATTTAGTGAAGACAACTCGGAACAACATGCAAGCCCACAGGCTTCATATAAAAATGAAATTGAGGACTGGGCAGATATATTAAAACTGTACCACTCCACACATGAGATGCGACTGCGGTTGGCACCAAAGTTAACCGAAAGACATATTTACCAGAAACCTTTTAGTAATATGAAGGTTAAGCGGGCGACCCAGGTATTGAGTGCTTCAGTGTCCGTCGCGCTTTTAGCTCTTATCTATGCTAAACAGCTGCCTGAAGCAGCCATGTCAACTGCTTAGTTTTGTGATGGCGTGGACAAGCTGTTTGATTGTTTGAATAGCTCCATTCCAACGAAAACGGAGCAAAATTTGCGCCATGCTATTTGAAAAGGGCAGCCGGATTTAATTGAATTTCTCAGACAACAGCTTCCATGAATTGCGTCTTGGAAGTTCGAAGACAAACGTCAAACACACATTATCATTGGGTGGCAAATTACTATCAAAGCCGTCTTGCTGCGGTGAGAAGATGTTTGCCAGAATTACGACTTTGAGTTTCTCCTCACGCGTCGACATCAACAAGACCCACTTGAACGTATATTTGGACACATAAGACAAAATCAGTGATGCAACTCGAATCCCAATGTGCCTCAGTTCATATTGTGGGAACCATTGGGTTCCCTCTATCCCTATCCAGGCCTAGCTTCAAGCAGGCCGTGGGAGTCGTCGTCACCAATGGCGTCGGCCTCCCGGATACAAGGAACCACGAGGCCGAATTCCCCGAAGGGGCCGGCTCTCCCTTGCCCATTTGGGTGAACGCGCCTTCGGCACACCCTTGAGAGCTATAATGGACGCGACTGCTAGTGGCCTCCCCGGGCGCGTCCATTCTCCGAGGCTACATAAGCTGGCCCCGAAGGTGGGCCAGGGGCTCTCGTCGGCGGAGGCCCTGGCTCTACGGAGCTCGGTTTTTCTTTGTGGGCCTCCGACTTCCCGTGAATCTGTCTAATGCGGCAGCGCGGGAAACCGACCGGGTGACACTGGCAATTGAGCCAGCGCCCAGACTTTTCATTGTCTAAGAGCGAAGCGTGCTGGCATTGCAGTCAATAAACACGTCTTTATGCGGACCCAAAGAACCTTTTGTGTTTCTAAGTGGTGCACCCTCAAAGAGGAAAATCCCACATCTGGCGCCCCAACGTGCGGCTTTCCGTGGACTGCAAAGGCAGCAGCATCCATCTCCTTTCGCTAAGATAGCGAACCAGGTCAATTTCCGGCCAAGGATCAAACAGGTGGACAAAGGGAGAGGCGAACGCCCGACATCCGACGCCACTCAACGGCTTAGTGGCCACGTCAGCCACGCACGGACACAATGCAGTGTCTTTTCAGCCGAGCTCGCTTCCAAACGGAGGTGGCTAAACGCCCGGAATACGTCCGAGGCATTCCCTTTCGGGACGACGCCAGCCTACTTCGCTGGGGAGGCGCACCTGCGCTTTTCGAGGTCAAGCCCGTTTTCGAACAAAGCACGGTGACGCAACACGAAGCAAGTGCAGCTTTTTGCCTTCGAGACGGCTCGCGGGGCCCACCCAGAGTGGAGACCCCGTCAGCGCACAAACTAAAAGCGTATCTCGGAGCGAGAAAATGAGCTGTGCCTGCAACACCGGTCCCAGTCTAGCGCGGTTGCGGAGACCGCCGATGGTGCCCTTCGTCGCCGCGTCGACGGACCAGTAGCCATCAGGTTGACCAAGCGACCCCGGAACAAAGGCCCCCCAGGAAAACTGAGTGAGTCAAAATGATTTCCTTTTTACTCCGTCTTTCCTTCCCGCTATCAAGGGACAGAGGACTGGCGTGAGCATGGTTTTCGGCTACTAGAATTGAGTATGTTTCGTTTACCCGCGATTGACTCCGGCCAAAAGTCAGTGAGCGTCGCACGCAACAATAACGTTAGGAACCCTTGAGGGCCACCTATCAAGTTGCAACCCCGTAAAAGCGACGTTAAATGTCAAAACGCCGCGGGGTCCGGGAGCAGTTCAATCGTGCTACCGGGCAGTGCAACAGGTTGAACAGCATCCCGAGGTGATTGCGTGTCCGATTAAGGTGATCGACATGCGGTCACTGGACGAGATCGTGAACCACGGCACTCGAGGTGTTCGTTGGGAATCGATGGTAGCGCCAATGAGTTTTTGACGCTCAGCAGAACGATCCGGGGTGTAAATATGTGAATAGTTGTAAATATTTTCGCGGACTCTGCGGAGTCGGGCGGTGCGTCCGCCGGGCGGTGCGTCCGCCGGGCGGTACGCTCGCCGCTAACGTCGCTAAGCAACTCGTATTGTTGCAGACGGGCTTTGGCAGCCGGGCAGCGTACTCGCCGGGTCGAGCAACTCGTGTTGTTGCCGATGGGTGTCGCAAATAGTCTTGTATTGCTATGGGCACGGGGGTTTGTTTTATTTGGGATCGGTTTCTGTTCTTGCTGATGCGGATAAACTCGTGCTACGGCGCTTGGCCTCTACGAACATTGCAGTTCAAGGGGGCTGTCCCGCGCGGCTGAGAATTCGGTGCTCTCCTTTGTTCGCGTTGGCCAGGGCAGCACGCGGCTCCAAGACTTTTCGAAGTTAGGTCGCTGTGCTATACCTGGCCACGGGCATTTGTGTTTTAGCCTAAGGTAAAAGCTAACATGTTTGAAAAATAACAATGTTGGCGAGCCTGCCCGATTGCAGCCCTGCATCGTTTCAATATCACAAGAAAGGACAGGGTGGTGCATTTGACATTTCATTGCGCCCGCAAATCGAAGCGATTAGGCATCGTTAGCAAAAGCAGCTACAAAGAACTTTGCCTTGTCGAACTGTCACCAACAAATCCATTGTCCGGGGTGACGCGAGTCAGCTTGGTATGTGGACATCTGTGTTCTCACATTAAGCGGAGTCGTGGAACTGTTTTCACAATAACTTCGCGAGCCGAGCCAGTGCGATGCACGTGACTCACGGCAGAAAAGACACCTTTGTCTCTGCCTCTTTTTATCTCTGGGGCCTTGTGCACCCAGAGATTGGTCGAGTGTCCTCAGTTGGACGGCTCCACCTTGCTCGGAATTTCCGAAGCTTCCTTCTTGGGGAAAGAAACGGGAGAGGGCGGCAGAAGGCAGGCCGCATTCCAGTGGTCGGCGTTTCCTGACTCATAGGGCCACATCGAGGTGGCATCGACGCCAGGGAGCGTCATCGTCGCCGCAGCGTCGCCGGCCTGCGTGTCCAGATCCGGCTCGTCGGCTGCTGGCCAAGATGGCGGCAGCCATCCTCCCGCTGCCTGGACTCGTCCTGAGCCCAGCAACACGTGGCATCCAGTCGCGGACCCGGGCTGTGGACCCGTGCCGACAGCAAGCAGCTCGCACCCCGTCACGCACCCAGTGACAGTGCCCGTGCCACTTGGTGCGTACCCCAGGGGAGACGCCCAGCCGCCGTACTTTCTGTGATCCTTCGAACATTTCGTCATGGAGTGTCCGGGCCGTCCTTCCTGCACAAGCCAGGCCACTACACGGACATTGCAACGCTACTCCCGGTAAGCCTGCCAAGAAGGGTGGGCTGCAGGGTTCGGCTGCACCCGGGGTCCACTGTCAAGCAGCGAGCTAGAGTTGTCAGCATGCACAGCGCTGATCGTTTTTTTATTTCTTTTTCTTCGCGGCATGCTCTTTCGCTCTAGCGTTTCGTTTTTTTTATTTTGTTTTTGGGAGCCGGTAGGCCATTTTATTTTTAGGCCTACCTTAGCCTTGAGAAGGGGGGAGTGTGGGAACCATTGGGTTCCCTCTATCCCTATCCAGGCCTAGCTTCAAGCAGGCCGTGGGAGTCGTCGTCACCAATGGCGTCGGCCTCCCGGATACAAGGAACCACGAGGCCGAATTCCCCGAAGGGGCCGGCTCTCCCTTGCCCATTTGGGTGAACGCGCCTTCGGCACACCCTTGAGAGCTATGATGGACGCGACTGCTAGTGGCCTCCCCGGGCGCGTCCATTCTCCGAGGCTACATAAGCTGGCCCCGAAGGTGGGCCAGGGGCTCTCGTCGGCGGAGGCCCTGGCTCTACGGAGCTCGGTTTTTCTTTGTGGGCCTCCGACTTCCCGTGAATCTGTCTAATGCGGCAGCGCGGGAAACCGACCGGGTGACACTGGCAATTGAGCCAGCGCCCAGACTTTTCATTGTCTAAGAGCGAAGCGTGCTGACATTGCAGTCAATAAACACGTCTTTATCCGGACCCGAGGAACCTTCTGTGTTTCTAAGTGGTAACACTCCCAAAGGGGAATTCCACAATATCTGGGCTGAAACAGATTTGCATTCAGAAGCTCCTCACACTGTCACCGAAGGAAAATGCCGAGGAGGATGATACGGACCTCCTCCAGGAGTTGTCGCCGTTTTCACTTAGTAGCGAGTCACTCGTGGATGTTGTGCAACTTGTCCCACAGGACGACTTTCCAGCCTTGAACAACATCCCTGAGTTGGCAGCCCATGAGGAGTCCCATATGTTATTGACAACTCTGCCACTTATTATGCTGCTGGCTTCCTTGTTAAAATGTTTACTGAGAAGACTGCAGAAGGTTGTTGTTCTGACTTGCCTAGGGATGAGCCCAGTAACTCTGATGAGCCACATCAGTGTTTTATGATGCTTAAAGCGTGCAACGTCCCAGGGAAGCTGTTCGGCAACTTGACTGTGCCATCAAGCGCAGCTTTCACACTTGTTCAGCAGCTCGAGTCACACTTTCTTTCTAATACTGAAAGTGTAGCGCGCCTCGGAAGTGTTTGTCAATCATTGTACATAACTCTCCCACGTGTTGGTGATTTTAATTTTCGCACTTCAGAGTGTCGTGCACGGTGTTTAAAAATGGTTTGGGGGATTCGATTGTGCTGGCATGTCCGTTTCGTCAATAGAAACTTGAATAAAGTTCGCTTTCATTCTCGCGTCTCTGGTGTACAGCTTGAAAAGTTCAGTGGGTAGAGCTTCATTCTGACAATGCGTTTCAGCCTTTATGCGGCATTTCATAAGATACCTGCAAGAGTAAAATTAATTTTATTGGGATTTTAGAGGCCGTGCAGACTGCACACTAGGCTTTTGTTGGGATTATTTGCAGCAAGTAGGTTGCACTCTACTGGTCTATTGTAGTGACTGCTTTTTTAGATGGTCAAGTCTCTTTTTTTCCTTTATGGGCATGTGGAATGTGTAAGTTCCCATTTTGATCTTCGTTAATACTCTCTTAGCTCACTCATCTTGGATGCCACTTCCTTTTCTTTTGTACATTGTTTATGCTTTAGATATATGTGAAGCGTGAAGGAGATTGAGATCAGGCTGTCTACCAACCTGGAGCAAGCCTGAAATTTTCAGGGAATTTCTGATCACCTGAAACGGTCAGGGAATTATCAGGAAAACTGTCAAAGGTTGGCTAAATCCGGAAAAGTGACCAGTGAAAGTGGCACAGTGGTGCGGAACGAAGCCCGGCGATCAGGTGTCGCCACGGCTCTGCTGAACAACAATGCCCAAAATGTCATCCTTCGAAGGAAGGAACAGCCAGGCAACTTTATCGAAATAGTCAAGAAAAACTTGGAAAAATCATGGACTTTTGAAGAAGTCATTTGGTAGACACCCTGTAAGATGTATTTAATTAGGCAGTGCAGACTGCATGCCAAGCCTTGGTGGAATCATTTCTGATGAGTGGGTTTCAGGTACACAGGGCACCAGCCTGCTTGTAGCAGTCTTTTTTCAGCCATTTCATGTGTGCTTTTTATGATAGTGGTCATGTTAAACCTTACTTATTAAATGTTATATGTTAAACATGATGTGAACGTAAAACCCCCGCAGGGGGCACCTGTGAAAGCAGGTGTTTGGAGTGTGGCGTCTCCGCGGACCCCGAGCCCCGCACGTGACGCCTGCACCTTAGGTGCTAGGTGCTTGGTGAGTAGCGTCACCACGGACCCCAGCCACGTGGGCCACCATACCCGCACGCAGGGGGCACCTACTTTAGTAGGTGCTTGGTGAGTGGCGTCACTACGAACCCCGAGCCATGTGGGTTCGCCCACACACATCTGGCTGTGCGTCGCGTACCCGTGTCCGGGGAAAAGGGGACCCTGGTGGTTGAGCTGAGCCCGGGGTATGTTTGCACCCTTCGGGGCCCCCCGGGCGAGGCAATACACCGCTTCGACCCCTGCTTCTCGTAGACGGGTGTCCTGGCTTGGCCCGACCAGGATGATTCAGTCAGTCGCCTCTTCTACCCTCTTCTTCCTTCTTTCATTTTTCCTCCCACTTCTTTCTCTTTTCTTCTGCACTCGCTTCCTTCCTTTTTCACCTTCTTAGGCGGCAAGGGCTAACTTTGAGTGGAGACAGGTTCTGTCCCTGCAACCACACTAGGGTATAGTGCCCGGGCAGCACTGGTAGAGTAATTGTGTCAGCCAAGCCTTTCTTGCTACGGCACATTACCTACACCCTTGTTGGGCTCCGTGGTGGGCGGTGCACCCGGGCACTGAATTTTCTCCCCCATCTCTATGGGTCTGCACAAAAAATCCTTTCTTGATCGCCCCCGAAAAGAGGTCGCACCGAAGCTTTTACCTCGCACGAGACACAGTCTACACCACCTAGATTCCCAAAATTCTTGGTACTCTACTCTGAAAGTGACAAACCACTCTCGAAAATGTCACCATTTCTTGTTGCAAAAGTCCTTGAGAGTGTGATTGGAAAGAATTTCAAGGCTGAAAAGCTGGCATTTGGCGATTTACTTGTTGAAATTGAGACCATCCACCAGAGTTCTGTGCTCCATGCACTCAACTCTGTGTCGGACTACAAGGTTACCGTGACACCCCACAAGACACTGAACACCATCCAAGGAGTCATCTCGGAGGACGACCTCCTGGACGCGTCTGAGAGCGAAGTAGTGGAGGGCCTTTCTGACCAGGGGCTTGTAGCTGCAAGGTGCATCTCCTTGCGTCGTGACTGCCAAGAGTTGAAGACGAGGCACATTGTGCTTACCTTTGAGGCCACCACACTCCCCGAGTCCGTGAAAGCCGGATACCTTTACTGCAGAGTTCGTCCGTACGTTCCAAACCCCAGAAGGTGCTTCAACTGCCAAAGATTTGGACATGGCTCACAGAACTGCCGCGGAAAAGCCACATGTGCAAAGTGTGGCAAAACTGACCATGCAGCGGACTCTTGCTCCAATGACGCATTCTGTGTAAATTGCAAAGAACCCCACCCCGCTTACTCCAGATCGTGTAAGACGTGGAAAGATGAGAAGGAAATTCTTACCCTCGAAGTGAAAGAAAACCTCGCATACCCAGAGGCGCGTCGCCGCTTCGCGTTTTTGCGCAAGGGTGGCTTTGCACAGGTGGTGCAGCGGGGACCTGCACCACTGAAGGTTGCAGTGGCAACTCGGACATCCTTCCCGGATGCTAGGAAGCCACTGCAGTCCCCAACACCCCAGCTGAAGCTTCAGCTTCCTGGGCGTTCACTCTCGGCTGGTAGGCCTACATCCTCCTCCAGCGAGAGTTGTTCCTCTTCCACGGGGCAGTGGCCTATCCCCTCTCATGTCGAGGGCTCACAGGCTGTTTCTCCTACCCAAGATGGATCGGCTGTGTCCGCACCTGTCAGTGCTTCGTGGTCTCCTTCCAAGGAGAGGGGACCACGCTCCCGACCGAATTCTTCGGAGGGAGTGTCCTCATCCAAGGAGCGGCACGATTCTTGTGCCACTGCTCCAACACCCAAGGGGCAGGAGCAGGTGGGCTTGGGCGACTGCCTGCCCAGTACCTCTGCTCCTCCGGTTGATGGAGGTCGGGGCCGGGGTTTTCCGCCTCGTGCCCAGAGCCTCCCCAAACCGGCTAGAACAGCCTCCGCCCAGGAGGCAGAACCAATGGAGGAGGGTGCCGACCCATCCACTCCTGCGTCTGACCCAGACGACATGGAGTGGCAGGTCTCCAAGGGCAAGCACAAGAGCAAAAAACCAATTGTACCAGCGAAGTCACAATTATACTTCGCAAGGCTGGTATGCTCTCTCAACAGGAATATCATCCTGCATCTTCAATCACTACACTAACCTCACATCACCAAGTTATCTTGCTCATACCCATTGCTCCACCTACTCCTAGGGACCAGCCGAGACAGAGGAGTAACGGCGACTCCCTCGCCAGTGGCCTCGGCCCAAAGTCTCGACGCCCTTGGAGGTCGGAGGGGGCAGTTCCGTATAGACCAACCAGAGGACCACTGGCGACTCCCTCACCTGGGGCTTTATTTTTAATTGTGTTTCATTAAATCATCATTCATGTCCATTTCCACTTTTACTAAATTTACCTCCTGTCACTGGCTCAGTTTTACTCTAGCTACCATTACACAAAGCTTGTGACTCTCTGGTAACAAGCTAACTGCCTAACATTAATCATGTCTGTTTTTTTATAATAAAACTGTCGTTTTCTTTTTTTCCAATTATGACGACATCACCTTTTTAATAAGTGAACACCACCCTGCTGCCTTTTGTTTGCAGGAGACGCACCTTAAAGAAAGTCATTCAAATGTTCTCAGACACTTCAAAGTGTTCAGAAAAGATAGGTTAAACGCATGTGTAGCTTCCGGTGGTATTGCAGTGGTTGTCCAACGCATGGTCCCGTCCACTGAAGTGGCTTTGCAAACCTCTCTCGAGGCTGTGGCTGTCCGTTTGCTGCTTGACCGCGTGATTACCGTCTGCTCAGTGTATATCTCCCCGGGATATCGGCTGCAGTACGAGGAGCTAGATAATCTAATAAGGCAGCTTCCGGTGCCTTACATCATTTTAGGTGATTTCAATGCACACAATCCTTTGAGGGGAAGCTCTAGAAGAGATTCTCGAGGGGCACGTTGAACGGTTTCTTCTTTCGACAGGATTGTGTCTGCTCAACACAAAAGAAGCCACTTATTTTAGTTCAGCAACTTGTAGTTTTACTTCCATTGATCTTTCGTTTTGCCATCCTTCTTTGTACCCCCTGCTTTTATGCAAGGTCATTCCGAATTCATATGGGAGTGACCACTTTCCACTCATTTTAGAGTTCAATCATTCTCCTGCTGGTCTTTTAACACGTAACCCTCGTTGGAAGCTTGAAAAGGCTGACTGGTCAATCTTTACAGAAGCCTCACTTATGGCATGTTCATCCCTTGATGATCTTTCCATCGACGATGTCACCGAGCACATTACTCAGCATATCTTGCAGGCCGCTATGCTAGCCATTCCCATGACATCCTCACATCTTCCAAAAAGGCCAAAGCTGTGGTGGAAGGAAGACTTCCGCCAGGCGAAGAAAGAACAGAATCGTGCATGGGGTATTCTCAGGCGTTATCCCACGGCAAATAACCTGATCGGTTTTAAGAAAAAAAAGAGCGCAAGCAAGGTATATCCGACGGCGAGCCAAGCGGCAAAGCTTTAGAGGGTATGTTTCCTCAATTAATAGCAGTGCGTCCTCGTAGGAAGTTTGGGACCGTGTGCATAAAATTGAAGGCTCCTACCGGGTATTTTCTGCCCCACTCCTGAACCAAAATGGAGTATGCCCTGCCAGCCTAGAAGAACAGGCGAATATCCTTGGTGAGCATTTCGAATTTGTTTCAAGTTCTCAGCATTATTCTCGGTCATTTCGGCGACACAAGCTACAGGCAGAGAAAAAGGCAGTTTCTTTGTCAGGTGGCTTGCAGGAGCCCTATAATTCACTATTTACACTTTTTGAACTACAGCTAGTACTTCGTTCATCCAAACAGGGGGCTCCTGGGCCAGACGGCATTCATTGCAAAATGCTTCAGCACCTCCATCCATCAACTCTTGAGCTTGTTTTATATTTTTTCAACCGCATTTGGCTTGAAGGTTGCTTCCCCTCATCTTGGAAGGTGGCTATCATAATTCCCCTGCTGAAGCCAGGAAAGGATCCTACCTGTGCATCTAGCTTTAGGCCGATAGCTCTCACGAGTTGTTTATCGAAGACACTAGAAAGGATGATAAATAAAGGGCTTATATTTTATTTAGAAAGAAACAAGCTACTTGACCGTTACCAGTGTGGATTTCGCTCAGCTCGATCGACGGTTGACCATCTGGTCCGCTTTGAGACTGCTGTGCGAGAGGCCTTTGTAAATAGACAGCATTGCTTCTCTGTCTTTTTTTACTTGGAAAAGGCATTTGATACAACTTGGCGCTACGGCATATTGCAGGATTTGTTCAACATTGGTCTTCGGGGCAGAATGCTAGATGCCATCCATAGTTACCTCCGGGATCGCACTTTTCATGTGAAGCTTGGGGCGACTCTTTCTAAAGAATTCTCGCAAGAAAATGGAGTCCCACAAGGCGGTGTGCTTAGCGTCACACTTTTTATCGTAAAAATGAATTCAACTTCTCGTATTATACCGCCATTTGTTCAGTACTCGCTCTATGTTGATGATGTACAAATTTCAGTCTCATCTTGTAATCCGTCCATCTGTGAACGTCGACTTCAACTTGCGATCAACAATTTGGTCAAATGGGCAGATATAAATGGTTTTAGGTTTTCTCCTGACAAAACGGTTTGTGTGTGCTTCTCTCGTCGCCGCGGAATTTTACTTGAGCCTTCCTTAGCTATGTATGAAGTCCCTATTGCAGTAAAGAACGAACACAAGTTTTTAAGTCTTATATTTGACTTCAAAATGACATTCATTCCACATGTTAAGAGCCTCAGAACGAGATGTGTAAAATCACTTAATATAATAAAACGTCTTGTCACACGTATCCTGGGGGCTGATCGTTGTTGTTTATTGCGCATCTACCGCTCAGTCGTACGGTCCCGATTAGATTATGGCTGTATTGTGTACGGCTCCGCGCAGGCATCGGTTCTCAAAATGCTGGACCCCATTCATCATCAGGGGCTCCGACTTTCTACTGGTGCTTTTCGCACATCTCCAATACTCAGCCTATATGTAGAGGCAAATGAGCCCTCACTGGAGAAAAGGAGGTTTGAATTAGGCTTCATGTACTCTCTGCGAATTAGGTCTGTTCCTGGTCACCCGCCCCTGGACTGCATAGAACGAGTACACCATGAGCAGACTTTCACAAACAAGCCTTCATTTGTTCCACCTCTCGCCATGAGAATTCGTTCTTCTGCTGAGTCCGTAGGGCTGGATGTGCTACCCTCAGTTGTGCAACGCTTGAACTCAGTATCTCCTTGGGACCTCATGCCCATCCACTGTGAATTGAAACTAACAAAATACAACAAGAAAGAGACCCCTAATGAAGTTCTGAGACAAGAATGTTTCGAACTCCAGGATCAGTACCGAGACTTCACAAGTTTCTACACTGACGGGAGCAAAACTGATTCCCATGTAGGCTGCTCAGTGGTAGGGCCTTCCGTGAACTGTGTCCAGAGAATTAACCATAATGCCTGTATTCCTTCCGCAAAGCTTTACGGCTTACTCTTTGCCATGGACCACATTCTTAAAAAGAAGATCCGTAAGTCAATTGTTTACACTGACCCACTAAGTGCTTTACGAGCTCTGGACACAACGGAGGATGTTCAAAATAAAAATCTACAATGTGCAGGTGGCAAGAGGAGTGGAACCAAGAAATGAACAATAAGTTGCATGCCATAAGACCTTTAATTCAAGAATGGGAGAGTGGACGTCATCGTGAGCGATTTTATGAGGTGGTACTATGTCGACTCCGAATCGGTCATACACGTCTTACCCATGGGCACCTTTTGCGAGGGGAGGATGCTCCAGAGTGTGAACACTGTCACATACCATTAAGCATCCTTCACATTTTACTTGTATGCCCTTTATATGACCAAGAACGCCACAGACACTTTGCTAAGGTTTACCAAGAGCATACACCATTACATCTCGCCTTTTTACTCAGCGATGAGCCGTTGATTCCACACAAGTGTGTTTTCAACTTTCTTAAGGATGTAAGACTCCTGGACCACCTATAATTTTAATAGTTCGTCATATTCATTGCCACATCTTATGTGCTTGTACTCTCATGATCACTGTTTTATTGAATTACAAGCTGCTATAGCTCTTTCTTCTCTTTAACCTTGATTTCAGCAATAGTCCTAGTTGTTGGCGCATTATAGCCTTGGTCGCTGCTGCGCCATTAAACCCCAATCAACCAACCAACTATGAACGTAAAATGTTTATTAGTTCGTCGGTTGGCTTTCAGTTCGTATTATTTTGGTGATTAGTGTTACTTAAATCAGTAGGAGCTAGGTATGCTTAATTGTGCAGTGAAGGCCGCGTTGGGGTTATTTCATGAGTATGTGACAGACTAAATAGGTCTATACTAGTGGCAATCTCGCTTAGGAATTTACTTGTCTGTTGTTGTTGTTGTTTTTTTTTTTATTGTGGTCATCGTGCATCTCAGAATTGTTATGCTGAACTTTTTATTTGCATACAAATTTCATTGGATCAACGAGCTTTGATGCTGCATGACGAGATTTTTTTTCGTATTTGTTGCTGATGCTGCATATGTTATATGTGTGTGTGTGCCTTCCATGGAACTTGCTTGAGAATACAAAACAGGTTTTCAATCCAATTGCAGTTGTAATTCCAGTTGTTTGATAAGATTTTTATGCATGCCTTAATATGCTTGTCGTTATGTTTTATGTATGTTTGTGAATCCTTGCTACAACGTGCTTGATTTTGTAGTTTTTGTAATTATATACGAGGCACGAACTGCCCATCATATTTTTTTGTTTTGAAAATAAACTCGGTTGATTACCCCCTGGTGGTATTTTTCTATACAGCACAAACCTACAGGGCTTTCTGGTTAATAAAGTCAGTGTTGACTGTATATAGTATTGCCCATTAGTTTTCCGCATTAGGATTCACACATATGTGTGAAGCAATTATAGCTGCGAGAATAGTAGGAAAGACATAACTCGCGGCAAACCAGATGGTTCAGGCTACCACCCAACACACTACGCAAAACTAGATATCTATTCATCCGGTAAGTTTTTTTTATTGTGACTCCATTCATTCAGTTGGGGACTACGACGGCCGCTGAGTGCACTCCCTGCCAGCTAAATGGGCCGCTGGGGCCTATGGAAGTGTCCGCTCTTTACCTTGTGTAGATTACTCTATGGTAGTAGGGTCAAGAAACATAGTATGCGTAAGGTTGTGCTTTATGTGCTTTTCCAAATTTCCAGTGGTCGTTTGACCGGAGGCTCCAAAGGTTAAAAAATGGCGATTAGACTCATTAGCAATAGCCTTTCCACTTAAAGTTTCGTCGCCTATTTTTATTTTAGTTGGTACACCGTTCCGTGTTCTCTGCAATAAGCCTTTGATAGTACGCCAAGTTTTCTGCGGACCATAGCAAATGTCTGCGAACTTATCAGTATAGTAGCGAATGCGAGACTTCTTAATATCAGCACCTATTTTGTTTCTAAATTTTTTGAACGTTTGCAAATATAGAGAAGTCTCTGCTTAATATAAATGCATGATATAGTTTGCTTCGTGCCTTAATTCTGTGCAATAAGTCTAATGTATCCATGGCTTTTCTTTTTGCTTTTTATTTTTCTTTATTATTACGACAGGAAATGCACAATCATAGAAGCTGATAACTTTGTTCAGGAACAAATCGCACACATCACTGAGATTTGCCATTTGTAATAAATCACTCCAGTCCACTGAAGCTACAAGTTGACGAAAGTGCTGATATTTTTTCTCGGTAATGATTCGCGCGGAAGTGTTTGTAATCATTTGTCTGGCAGTATGCGACAAACTTTCTGGAATAAAACAAAACTGTGATAAATGATCACTTATATCACTTGTGAGTGCCTCACTATCGTTTTTATAACAGCTCGTTAAACATATGTCGATTAGTGTTAAATTATATTTGAGAAACCGTCTGAGTATAGAATATCAATAAATTCATTAACCACATTAGATCTTTGCAAAATGTTAATATTAAAGTAGCCATTACTATGACAGTCATTTTGACGTCGAAAAACATTCTAGCACAGGTTCAACAAGTCTCCACATTGCTCAGCGGCCGCTCCGACTTTGGCCGCATTAAGCTATGATTGCCGGTTATCTCCTAAACCACTGGTAATTTATAATATTGTAACAAACAGTTTTTGTGAAACAGGGATTAACTAGAGAGTATACATATAATTTTATTCTTAAGGAAAAGCACATTCGTGTTCGCAGTTTGTAAAATAGGGGCTATCGCATTTGAAAATAGCTAAATGAGCATGATTACATTCTAGGATGCACGAATACTGAATTATATATAGTACTAAATGGCCTAAATATTTAATCAAACTGTGGCCCGACGTATTGTATATCCAGCTGCCTCGCTAAAATAAAAAGAAGGCATTGTGATACAACATATTTGATACATATTTTGAACAGAAAGAAAAACTGTATACACGAACTCATCTCTGTTGCGTCACGGCGCGGTGGTGGCGCGTCGGGCGCACATCCGGTCTTGGGCTGTGGGCGGAAGGCCCCAAGTGAGGCATGTATTCCTGCGTTGTTTTGAAAGGAATTTGACGAAAACCTATCTTCTCATGAAAACGCCGCGACTGGGACTGTACCAAAAGAGTCGAGAAAGGTTTGAAGATCAGTTTTCATGTGCTCGGTTCGTCCGAGAATGTGGATATGTGCCGTGAAAATGGAAAACCAGACGCCGTCGGACCACGATTGCTTGGGCGGAAAGCACTTTGGGTTGAATTCACGTATACCTGAGGTCATCACATTTATTTGTTTTGTTCCAACATGAACACCGGAAAACCCTCAAGTTGTACGGACCACCTGCGGACGACGTTCAGTGCGCCTTCAATTGCGAACGGCCGCCTGATCGTTCGAACTGTCGTCTGCTCTTCCAAACGCTACTGCTTGTCGTCTGGTCTTTTAGACGACACCGGCCCGTATACACTAAATGTTGACCCGGTACTTGCGATAAGGAGTAAGTGCAGGCCTCAAACGACTTAAGTGTGAAGGTTGGTAAGCAAGCTCGATCTAAACTCTAGATACTGGGAGATGTTGATCATTGTTAATAGTGGCCATCACCGACTTCTTATGCCTGATTCACTTGGTCCGATTCTGCTTGCAAGTTTCAGTATCGACGTCGACCATTTCAGCTACGGTCCACGCTTTTGCAGCCCGAGCGACGTCGCGACTGAAAATTGCCAGCGAAATCTCATCTTGCGAATCAGGCTTTAGCGCACATTCTGTGGCGTCCACGCGGAATGAATCACCGCATTCCAGATTATTCACGCGAAGTTTTGCGGTGTAACGAGCGTCGGTAATTTCGCTGAGGCCACTCAAGTAGTCAGACATGATCAGGAAGACGAAGAAGCAACAATTCGAACGTGAAAAGAGGCAAGGGACTCACACCGACGTCGAAAACATCGCATTTCAATGGTTTGTTTATGGGCGACGCACTCTAAAAAAAAGGGTGTAGTCGGGTGCATCGGGCGCAGATGCACCCTTCTTCTGAAAGATGGACCCTGCGTTGCCCAGCCAGTGTACTTGTACACCGACAATGAGCATCCTCCCCTCCCTTAAAAACCTCTAGATGTATCAATGCACCCCCACGCTAGCCACGCGCCCCGATCAGCTTGTGCTTGGATTCGCCCTTGGGGGTCACTTGTTGGGTTTGGAAGTTTCTTAGGAAGTATGAAGCTATCTTGTTCACTCGATATTGACAGAAGAGTGGACGCTATGCTTGTTTTAGGCCAATCAGGTCTCCGGGTAGGATCACGTGACTACAGTCTCCAAGCTAGAGACAAGGCAGAGCACGGCACCTGCCTGAAGGCCAAGGCCACGGATAACATCCACTGCACTATTTGGGTTGAACTTTTAAGAGGATATAAGTGACAAATCCTCTCGTTGTGTTAATTTTTGGGTTGCCCCTGGAGATAAGCCTTTGAGAAGTCACCCCCCTTTTTTTCTTGAAGGAGCTGCAATTTTCATACTCCTCTCTTTTTTTTCTCCCTAAGCTGAAAGCATCGAAGAAGGAAAAGGTTTCACGGATGACGCAGTAGCTTTGTACGATCTCGGTGCTTCCCGGCCTAGTTTCTTGTGTGCTGTGCCGCGACCTGCGGGGCTGCCGTAGATTTCGTCCGCGACGACGTATTCGAGTGTACCAAGATTTCCAGTGTTTGAAAAATCCTACCCGTTTATCTGCAACAAGCGAGCCTCTTCAGAAAAGCCGAAGGCATTCGTGTGATGAGTTTAGTGTTCGGTTCGGCAAACTACTGCTTCTGCTACATTGTGTTGAATCTTCACAGACCCCTTTTCTTTCGTTTTTGTGTTTGTGTTGTTCTGCAGTGCCCGTATCGACATATACTTCGGATTACATATTTCGAGTCTGGTGTTTTCATTGTAAGTGCTCTGCAAACTACTTCTTTGCAACAATTGACCGTTCCCTTCAGGATTATCTCTAGAAATAGGCAGTGTCTATTTTCTAGCAGCCGGGAGGATAATTTCCCCCAAATTCTATCGGCAGTCGCCTGCCATTAGCTGACTACAATCATGTGACAGCCGCAGGTAGAATACTGACTTTCTTATTATCCTGGCGTTTTGTAAAAACACTTTTTCGTTGATCCAGGTTTTGTAGACACGTTTCATCGACACTAACGTTTTATCGTCGCTCGTTACGTGAAATGCACGCTGTAGGGACATTTTGCCGCGCGTGTATCTCTGAGGGCGCGTGCTCACCGACCCAGCCCACCCGTTCACGCTACTTCGCAGCGACAGTCTGCGGCGGCTCATTACGGAAATGTTAACCCACCTGCCCCACGCGTACACGTCACTTCGCGGGTACATTCTGGGGCGGCTCATTACACAAAATAAAAAAGAGAAGCTAATATAGGAAACCTAATCTGAGCTGTCGATGCAACCTCGTTCGATGAATCAAGTGCGACTGCCGGTGGAATTTAGTGGAAATAATTCTGCCGGCCGCTTGGAGAATAGACGCTACCTAAGACTCACCCCCGGTTCTTGTTTGCTTAGTAATCTTCTCAGTTGTGTAACAGCTTATTCGTGCCTCTTCACAAGTCACGGATTGTTTGCAAGTTTGTACTTGATTACGAAATAAGCTGTCTAATAAACTTCTGTGAGATTTGAAAACAATCCCTTGTGTCCTTTTACTGCCTTTTCGCAATCACTGGGGCGCATACATTTTTTAAGGGTTTCCTTGATGTCTTAAAAAGGTTTATGAAGTTAGTTATCAAACGGGTGCATAAAGTGTTGTGACCATGCATTTTTGAATTGGGTGCATCCCTGTTCTCTTCGAATTCAGTGGGTGTAGAAGTGGTGTACCAGTACACTATTGAACGGGGTGCTCCAGTGTTCCCTTTGAGAGCAGTAGGTGTAGAGAGGGGAGTAATGGTACACTATTGAGCGGGGTGCATCTATGTTCCCTTTGAGTGAGGCGGGTTTATGAAGCGGTGAAATGGTACACCTTTGAACGCGGTGCATTTGTGTTCCTTTTATTTCATTGGGTGTAGAAAGAGGTGTAGCCGTACACCATTGAATGGGGTGCACCTGTGTTCCCTTCGAATGACATTCCTGTAGAAAAAGGTGTACATTTGCACCACTACAACGGGTGTACATATACTCCCATATTTAGGTTATACAAGTGTTCCCCCAAAAGGGTGTAGTATATGTGACGAGCAGTTACACCCCTTATGAGTGTGCCCCATGGCACCCTTTGTTTTAGAGCGCGGCGAGCTTCTCGCCCACACTCCATCGCACCGGCGCGGCGCAGGTGGCGTCGGCTAGGGGCGCTGCGGTGTGTTTGTAAACATGAGTTGGTGTATAGTAGCTAAACGTTTCGTACCTTTACAACCTTTCGGTCCCTGTTTTGTCGTGTCTCGCTTTATTTATATCCTTGGGTAGGATAATTATATATCACAGAAGTCGCGATCACTACAAGTTGAACAGTGTAAAATTGTACAGGTTGCTGATACATAAAGAAAACAAAACAGCGCACGAAGGGATCAACTAACAAAACGGACATGCCAGACGCTGTTTGAGTTGATTGGTTCAAAGCGTTGGCGTAGTAGCAGAGTTAGCCGAAACGTGTTCCAAGTAATGGCGTTACCGATAACGCAATACTTTTTTGTACACTCTAAGATAAAGAGGAGCGCGACTTAGTCCCCGAGGGGAGCAAGTGCTTTGCCACAGCCATTAATCCCCTCGGGGACTAACGGGAAGGGAGTAACGGATGCACCCCTCCATTAGTCCAGGCGCGTAGCCAGGATTTTGTTTCGGGAGGGGGGGCCGCCTATGACAAAATGCTGTATGAGGGGGAGGGGGGGAGGAGGTCCCAGCAAAATGGAAGATTTTGGAGAGAGCCCGGGCCCCATGCCCCCCCCCCCCCCCCCCTGGTTACGTCACTGCATTAGTCTCTCGCACTTCCTCCGGTGGGATCAAATGTTGCGCCGTTGCAATTGACCCCTGGAGACTAACTGATAAGCCATTGCACTTGGTATTCTGGGACCAACTGTTACAGCGTTCCCATTGAAACCTGAGAACGAACTGTTATGCCCTTGCACTTAAACCCCTGGGTCTAAACGTTGCGCCCTTGGATTTAGACCCCTGGGATTAAAGGTTTATCCTTTACATTTGGTCCCGAGCCACAAATCTCCAAAACGAAATAATGCACTTCGGGTTAAACATAGCTTTATTGCCTCGTAGATACATATCGTATTCAAGGATGAATGAAGTCGAGATTCCTGGGTGTTAGAAGTGCACCGGTCTTCAAACAACACGGCGCCGTTCGCACAGGAGAAAAGAGATCGCGCAAGCGGTCGCGACGCCAACTGCCTCCAACGAACGAGCATACGACGCCGAGAGCCGGCCTCTTTAGCAGACAAGGAACTGCAGTTCCTACTTGTTACCGCGCCTGTTTTTGTTTCTGCGACTGTCGCCGCCTGCGGAACGGGCGTCGCTTTTGAGTCGAAAAGATCGTCTGCCAAAGGCGCCGTAGACGACGGCTCTCGGCGCCGTATGCTCGTTCGTTGGCGGCGCTCGTTGCGCCATCTCTTGACCCCCGTGCGAAACGGCGCCGTGTTGTTTGAAGACCGGTGGCTTTGCTGCGTTTCTATAAAAGCTAAGCCTTTTTCTTTCTTTACTTTTTCCTCAGGTAAGCTCGCTTTTCGCCAATTTTACAAAAAAAAAAAAAAAAACACCATCCGTGGGCAACGCCGCACAAAAATGTTGCGCGATAGGTTAAGAAACCGAATTTTGCGGTCGATTTAAAGAGCCTGGCCTCTCCTTGAATCACACTGTATTTAATAAAGACGGTAGTATAAAACTTAAACAATCTTTTCCACAGTTCGAACGAGGTGTACGCACTACCCAATTTTCTTTATGGCTTGTTGAGTGACTAGTTATGCTCTTTATTTGAAGATGACCCAGATCACGTAAGTTAGTAATATCGTTTCGTGTTTCTAATTTAAACCTCGAACTTAATCGATACCTATACAAGTTGAAGGCTCTAATCACATGGGAGCGGTAGAACAAGTTAGTACTTGGCGCTCCATAATGCTCATTGTAAATATGCCGAAGAAATTGTTTTGTATAATATATATGAAGAAGTTGTACCTTTAAAAAAGCTGTTGCTCCCCATACCAATTCACAATAGTTTAGATGAGAGTAAAAGAGAGAAATATAAAGGAGTAGCTCTTTTATTTGTGGAAAGAATGTATCTAATACGACCTATAGTGCCTGTGATCTGAGCTATTTTAGTTACTATATGGTTTATGTGGCTATTCCACGACACATTGAAAGAAAATGCGACACCAAGGCACTTAAAATGTTCAGCAATTTCTGTGGCACGTAAATTTTACCAAAATGTCTACTAAAGGTTCTTCGAATGGCCATTTAAAGCGGCATGTTCGGGAGATTCCGAACGCCCAACACTTCCGGCATATAGTCACAGACCGTTTAATAAAATACGCTGGTGTAGTGACCTCTAATCATCTTAATATCATCCCTCAGCAAGTCAGTTTGCGTCATTCACCAATACGAACGCCTGTAAGAACAAATAACAAAACAAAACGTGTGAAAAAGCGTGTCTTGGTATGTTCCTACTCAAATGTGTTATCTACACAAATGTGTCGAGAACAAGGTGTGTGTAATGATAGCGGTTTAATAAATATGTGGAGCCATCGAAAACAATTTTGTTTTGTCCATGTATCCGATTAATATCCAAAAATTTGCATGCAACGGCCTATACAAAGTAGACTTGCACGACGTCCTGCCAATACGGAACACACGCATCGTAAATGCGCCAATACCAGGCCGGTTGCGAAACGACGGTACGTCAATACCTGCCGGGTTTCTAGCTGTGGTGCGAATTTGGTCATTTGCCCGATATGGGAACACATCTTTGGCCATTACTGGACCATCGTGTTTCGAACGCTTATTTAATTTATTTTCTTATGGACAGCGTGAAATCACCCTTTCTAACAGACCAGAAAAATGTCGAACTCCGGCAGGCCTGTTGACTTTCTTTACCTTTTTTCGCGGATATTTAGCACTCCAGTGGCTAGCCAGAAAAATGCCAAATTTGGCATGCCCCGAATCCCAAGAATTGGAATTTACTTTGGCAGTTATGGCTCAAGTATGGAACTTACTTTGGCTCTCCTGTAGCGGACCAGAAAAAAGTCAAACTTTGGAATGCCCTGGGACCGCCGAACTAGGGCTATAGTCCGGCAACGTACTTTGGCACTGAAAAGTACCATGGAACCAAACCTAACTGAGCCCAAGTAAGGCACTTAGGTTTGCTACACCTTTGCCCGAGTTTGGCGTTTCTTTGGCGTGCTACCCGGAAACAATCGTTTGTTATGCGTCTTGCAAAAGTGGTGTATAGCAAGGTCTGCAAATCTGGATAAAAAAGACACAGCCACCCAATTAATTAACGACTCTTGAACATTATTTGAGCTATACACTTGGCCAGCCTATCGGGAGTTTTTTTCCATTATTCATTTGACAAAGTGAGATGGATTTTCTGACACAACTCCTCGTCAAACACCGGCGTGCTTCAGTCGTGCATTTGAGTACTGCATCCAGTATTTATAATATTTTAGATTATAAAATGCAGAATAGGTATTAATTACTTTTTTTCATGGAGAAACGGTCATGCGTCGCAGGAATATGTTACAGTATTTATTCCGTAATATTATTTTACAATGATATGGTTCTCGTTTATGTTCCTGAATTTTACTAAAATACGGAGTTACAATAACTCCCTTCTAGTGTAATCGTTATCGTGTATTTTATAATTCTAAGCACACATAAATTTTATATTGCCCACTCAGTATTGTGCTTTGCACATTGAAATAATCGTGTTTCTCAGAAAGACTTTCACGCAAGCGGGTATTTAAACAAATAATTCGTACTGTTCTTTTTTTTTTTTTTAGGAGCTGTCATGTAACCAGGACTTTTGGGGACTTCCTCAGCTCGACGCGCACTGAATTCATGCCAGACAACTAAGATATTTTACCATTTCTTAAAAATTGTAGCCGGTACGGTTCAAAGTTATTGAGAAAAAATGGAGAGCTATTTTTGTGTAACAAGTTTGTACATGCTAAATCCACCCATTGTGTGAATATTGTACATATTCATTGATGTTACAAGAAAAGGATTAAGCGGAAGGTGTAGTGAAATATTCAAACATAAGTATTGTATTATTCTCGCGGCCAGAGGTACTTTTATTTTTTAGCCACCGTGTTTCTCATAATAATATAATGTCTTATTAAAAAAAATTCACTACAACAAGCTTTCTCGTTCCTCTTTCCAATCCTCCACTGCTCTTACTCTCCAACGGGAGTCCTCTTCAACCTACCAATGTATATAAGTATTTCGGTGTCCTTCTCACTCCAAACCTCTCCTGGGAAACCTATATTAATTTCGTTGCTAGTTCCGCTAAAAAAGCTTGGGTTTGCTTAGCCGCAATTTAAACTACGCCCCTCCTCACCTAAAACGGCTCCTCTGCCTTTCCCTGGTCCGGTCTAAATATAGCGATGTCACCAAGCGAACTGCGCAGGAGCGCTCAATCCGGAAGTAGGGCCGCCGCCATCGTAGTTGCGGTTGTTGCTTTCCGGCTTCCCAGCTGCATATACACGAACTCATCTCTGTTACGTCACGGCGCGGTGGTGACGCGTCGGTGGCATTTCCGGTCTGGGGCTGTGGGCAGAAGTCCCCATGCCAGACGTGTATTCCTGCGTTGTTTTGAAAGGAACGAGACAAAAACCTGCCTTCTCGTCAAAACGCCGCGACTGGGGCCGTACCAAAAGTGTCGAGAAAGGTTTGAAGGTCAGTTTTCACGTGCTCGGTTCCTCCGAGAATATGGATATGTGCCGTGAAAAGGGAAAAGCAAACGCCGTCGGACAACGATTGCTTGGGTGGGAAGCACTTTGGGTTGAATTCACGGATAGCTGTGATCATTTGTTTTGTTCCAACATGAACGCCAAAAAACCGTCAAGTTGTGCGGACCAAATGCGGACTACGTTCAGTGCGTCTTCAAGTTCAAACGGCCACCTGATCGTTCGAACTGTCGTCTGCTCTTTCAGACGTGTCTGCTTGTCGTCTGCTCTCTCAGACGACGCCGGCCCGTAGACAGAATCTTGGCCTGGTACTTGCGACAAGAAGTAATGCACGCCTCAAAAGACCTAAATTTGAAGGTTGGTGAGCAGGCTCGATGTAAACAGTAGATACAAGGAGATGTTGAACATTGTTACCAGTGAAGATCACCGACTTGCTAGGCCTGATTCGCATAGTCCGATTCTGCTTTAGATTTTCAGTATCGACGTCGACCATCTCAGCTTCGGTTCACGCTTTTGCAGCCCGAGCGATGTTGCAACTGAAAATAGCGAGCGAAATCTCATCATGCGAATCAGGCTTTAGCGTACATTCTGCGGCGTCCACGCGGAATGAATCGCCGCATGTCACATTATTGACGCGAAGTTTTGCGGTGTAACGAGCCTTGTTAATTTCGCTGACGCCGCTCAAGATAGTCAGACATCGCCAGGAAGACAGAACCAACAATTCGAACGCGAAAAAGTGCTAGGGGACTCACACAGACGCCGATAACATCGCATTTCAATGGTTTGTTTATGGGCGACGGCGAGCGCCTTGCCCACAACCCCATCGCGCGTGCGCGGCGCCGGTGGCGTCCGCTAGCGGCGTTCCGGACGCTCCGGTTTGTTTGTAAACATGAGTTGGTGTATAGGGCTGTGGTGCGCGTACATTACCGTTTGGGACGCCCTGGTACCAGCGCGAATCCTCCTGCATGTCTGTACTTCATAAGATTGTGTTGCTGGTAATGCCTTAGTTTAGGGTGACCACCTTCCTGCTAGCGAAACGCGGGACACGCGGGGCAAGGGGGGGGGGGGGGGGGGGGGGGAGGTTATAGAAGAAATTCATGAACACGCACATCACGAACCAAGGCCCTGTTAACACATTTCATACCCTGTGCTGTTCATACACCTGCAAATTGTATTGCAACAATTAAGCTAAAATAGTTTTCACTCCCAGGGATATATCTCTTTATGCCAAATATGTTACTAAGTGTGTCGAATTTGAAAGCATAAATATCTACTCCAGCAGCACTCAAGGCATCAAATGAAATTAAGAAACAGTAAATCTTTTTCGGGTTATTGTTTCTTGTCAATGCTTAATTTTATGAAAATGGTCCTACGCAAAGTTTTAACAATATGTTCTTTTTGTTTTTGCCTTGTGTGGCTGTCTTCACTAAAAAAAGAAATCCACAGCAACCCTTTTGCATTAAAACAGCGATATGAAAATAATGGCAATAAACGAGCAATTTTCCTTTTACAATATTTTGCCACTAAGGGGAGAGGCACAACGGCGGATGCTCGTCGGGCCCCCTGCAGAACGACGATCGCTTCCTGCAGTGCTTGGACAGAAAATGGCGTACCTTACCAGTGACCTCCGCGCTTCCCCGTTGTTCGGCAGCACCATGAATTGCACAGTGAATTTTACTACAGTGTGAAATGCGGGACATTTTGAAGATATGGGAATTTCTCGCGGGATGCGGGACACGAGCCTTCAATGCGGGACAGACCCGCGAGTCGCGGGACGGGTGGTCACCCTACCTTAGTTTGTCAGCAAGCGCAGAAAACACTTCTAGTCGTCTTATCACTTCATTATCGCTTTTTCGTCTGCTTCTTCGTCTTCCTAAACACGTGAAAGCACCTAGTCCAAGCGGTGGCCCCACATTGGCCTCAGGAAAAACAATGAAGCCACCACTCCAGCAGTCTGGCTACCCGGACATCTCAATGCGGAGGGCAAGTTCGTCTGCTCCTTGCGCAGGGGGTAGCGGTGACGTCAGAACGCCGAGCCCTGATTGGCTGATCGCGCCCCCCCTATCTCAGCGTCGTCTGCTCCTTCGGAACGTCGTCTGCTCGCAACGTCGTCTGCGTCTGTCTTACCTTTCCTGCGACTTTCGAAAGTGCAGAGGCCAGATTCACGAAACGATCTTACGCCAAAAAATGTGCGTAAGACAAAACTTAAGAAGAAATTCGTATTCACGAAACAAAATTTTCATAAGTTTTGCGCAGGTTACAATCCAACGACAGCTCCGAAGCTGTCTTCTTACGATGAAATCAGCATGGCCGGCAGCGTCGCGGTCGCGACGACCCACGGACGTTTATTTTTCTACGTGCGCTTCTCACGCGTCCCGACTTCAAGAAGCAAGAAAAAAGTAAAAAGTACTTGATACAGACCACGACGAACAAACACGCTGGATCCACAAACACCCGGAAGAAGCTCCAACGGCCACGATTCCAGCGAACGCGACCAAGCGAGCTCCGCAATTAGGCCTAGCAGGCACTCCGCGACTCGGCGACCGTCTGCCCACGACCGGCTGGCGTGCTGAATGGAATATGCCCGCGCGACCCTTGTGAACCCTTCCCGTATTATATTTTGATAGCTGACCTCAATTTTAGATTAAGAGGTCAATTTCTTCCTCTTGTTATCTCCTTGTTTCCCGAGGCAACGGTGACTCTCGCCGGTGAAAAAGCGGTGAATCTCCGACAGACGCAGGAAAGGTAAAGCAGCCATCGCTATGACTAGCAGACGTAAAGCAGACGACGTTAACTGCGCCAACCCGCCGACGCCATTCAAGATGGAGGAGTCTCGCCGCACACGGAAGGAGGGAAAGAGTATTTGGGAGGGAACTTGCGGACACTAACACGCTCACCTCTCGGTTCTTAGCAAACAAACCTCGGCGCCTCGGGACACCTCGCCAGGGAGTCCTTTGACTTCCCTCCTTGATGCGCGTCTGCTAGTTGTTAGACAAAAACAACGTACCGCTCGAGTTATTTCGTCTGCCCTCTCTGAAAGGCGAAGTCGAGCTCGCTCGTAAAGACCTGCACTTCCGAAAGTCGCAGGAAAGTTAAGACAGACGCAGACGACGTTGCGAGCAGACGACGTTGCAAAGGAGCAGACGACGTTCAGATAGGGGGTCGCGATCAGCCAATCGGGGCTCGGCGTTCTGACGTCACCGCTACTTCCTTTCTCATGCGCAGAAGACGAAAATGAGCCCACTTGCGAGGCGTATAAACTTGTGAACAAATGAACATCTAGTTCAATGGCCAAGAACACGAATATTCGAGGCCATCGGCTCGGCCTATCACTGTAGTAGAGCATCAAATGCGTCGGTGGAAAACTCAGCTTGGTAGTGGTCAGACTTGTGCACATTTTTTTTTTTGAAGCGATAGATTTCTAGAAGTCGTTTTTTTTTTTTTTGGTTGACACCCTGTGCAACAGGGTACAGATAAATTGCAGGGAGAAGTATGCACACAAAGTAGAAGAGATCGACAAAAAGACAATGCCTAAAGCACCTTAACAACAAGCATCTGTCAAAAAAAAAAAAAAAAGAGATCAACCGCGCCAGATATTGGAAAACTTTGGGTGGCGATCAGTTTTCGTGCACAGATTTTTTTTTTTTCAATTTTATTTTGCTTGCGCAAGCTCCGAACGCTAACAGTCGCCCGAAGGCGCAAGCTCTTTGGTGCGGTCTGGATTGGTGTTAATGCAGAATGGATCAGTAACGCCAGCCAAAATCAAGTTGTGGTACAATAGACGACCACAAGTTTGGTGAGGTTCGTTTTGTACCGCTTTTAGCGATAAGTGTTGCACTTCTAAATTTCATTATGCAGTGATTTCACGATTTGTTAAAAAAAATTTGAGACAGCTTTCGAAAAAAAGTTGTTTTATTTTACCTGAAGCATATCGGGAATAGCTGTTCTTTTTGAGTGACAGCCCTGACCTTTTGAAGCATAGTTGTGCTTGAAACACTTTATCAAAATAACAGTTATAGCGACATAAAACATCGAGCAACATGTGTTCTGAAAACGGCCGCCGCAAAGGGGTGCGGAGGTCAAGTTCGAGATAGACTAACGAATAGACCAATACGGAGCGAGTACAGTTGGACATTCTAACGTACGAAACACTTCGGTACGCTCCACTGTGTCTCGTTAACTGTAATCTTGCACTCTTTCCCTAATGCGGAATGCTGTACAAGTGAATTATAAAACAGATACCGAAACAAATCGAAAAAAAACGTTACTTTTATGTCGCTCTGTCCGGCTCTGTTTACCTTTCTCGGCCACTCTTTTTAGGGGCCGCTTGTTTTCTAAGATATATAATCTCCTATCAGATTTTGCCTGGTGCTGTTATTGTTGCACAATGGCACATAGCAAGCAAATATACTCACCAAAAGCGTGAGTAAATACCCGAATAAAATTATCCTGCTAACCCGAATATTTAAAAATTCTGGATGCGGCCGGAAAACTGGGGAGAACCACACATGGCAGGATACAACGTTGGAGCATAGCGAAGCGCTACTTCTGGCGACATTGGTCTTTTAGAATACCCATCACCACTCTGGCACCCCCGTTATGCATCACTAATAGGCTACCTTGAATCTCTCCAAAACCTTGCTGCACGTTTTATTGGGCCCGATTACTCAAGTTTCTCTAATATCTCCCAAATAAAATAAAATTTATTGCTCCCATCGCTTTTTGCGATCAAAATATATTCCGTGAATGCCCTCTGCATAAAGCGTTTTATTCGCCAACTCTGAATCAGCCTCGTCACCTCCACCGTCTTAACTTTTTTTTTTTTTTTTTTTTTTTTTTTTCAGAGTGGATAAATGCAATAGAATAGCCCGGTCGCAGAGTTTCTCTACAGCATACCGGATGCCCCTCTTTCTCCCGCAATAGTGAAATGGACCCGACAATATCGTCACCTTCTAGGACCCAATCGGATTTCGAAATGTAGTTTCTATTATTGTACATAATGCCGACTCCCCTCCTTTATGCATTACTGCGATGAGTGTATTGTAAATGAATAAATACCTAATAAAGCTTAAGGGGCCAGGCCAGTTACAGCTGTCATAACACCCTCGGTGCGACAGATAATTTTTTTAACTCGAATGCTTTTTCATTTAAGTGTTTTTTGATTATTGTGAAATCCCACTCTTTGCGAATGATTACCAAAGCATCATATGTGTTCGTGAGAACAGAAAAAAAAATAAAGCCATAAATAAACAAAAGTATTAATCATATTCGTAATAGTTTGGTGTCGCACCGAAACCAGAAATCACGACCCGCGTAGTGATGACGCATAGTATAGAGACTAAAAGCGCTAAAAACAACGGGCAAGTGAAAGAGACCAACACCATAGAGCACTTTTACCCTCTATGTGAATTACCACCTAACCCAAATGCATACCTCTCTACAGTGATGACCCAGTTTGCTTATATGAATCAAAGTTGAAGAAGAGGCCACACTTTTTTTAAATTATTAAAAAGAAATGTACGAGCTTAGCTTGTCATAAGAGCCTCAAGCACGCAAAATAACGAAGCGACTAGCTTGATGTATATATAACAATAGATTTAATAATTTGTTCACATTTAAAATTTCTTGTTTTCACTTAGTACTTCAAACATAGGATTGCATTGCAGATCAATGTGCATGTGCAAATAGTCAGCTTCTTTCTAAAACATACAAACGAATAATGTGATTATACATATGTCTCATAAACCAATCATGCGGGCGGATTTGGGTTATAATAAGTTCCAACTAAATTGTACACATTTGTATTTGTAACTATGGCTGTCTTCTAAAGTGGAAAAATATACATAGACTCTGACCATATTTATAACTGCTTCCCTATTGAAAATTCCATCAAGGTACGTAATTTGGGACACTGACTGCCAGTCAGCAGCCTTGGTGGAACGTGATGGACCATTAGACGTCATCTGATGGTCCATCAGATGACGTCTGACTGCCACTGCCAAGGGAATTTCATCAACAAGGGCAGCATTTATATAAGAGTAAAGCTATACGCACTCATAAATATCGCCAAATGCCTCGATAAAACAAAACGTTCGAGAAAAAAAAAAGCAAAAAAAAAAAAAAAACAGGACAACCGCGGATTCGAACCCGTGACCACTTACGTATAAATCGCACACCCTAACCGCTATGCTATGGAACCTTTTTTTTTTTTTTTTCTTTATTGCAAGATTTTTACAGTGAACAAAGATCCACAATGCACGATAAATTTCACTTGAACATGTGCAATATTATATTGACGACGTTAGTGAAGGCGACGATAGAACGTCGCCTGTAAGGTTTGGAGAGGCGGTGAGAATTGTTAAAATTCTCTCATCATCGGCAGCTTCAAAAATGCAGGCAACCACTCCAGTTCCAGACATACTTTCTCGTAGACAGCTGCTATCAAGTTTATATTTTCAATGAAATAATACCGTACTGGACGGGCATCCAGATCCGCGTGACGAACTGCCATCCTACATCTCCAAATAGCGTGCAGGCCCAGTAAAAATACGAGGTCATATGGGAAAGGCGTCCCTTCCACAGACAAAAAGCGTATTCCCCGTGAGCCGTGAGCCGTGAGCGGTAGGTCTTTTTTAAGAGTGCGTTGGAGCACGTCCCAGAACAAGATAGCATCCCAGCAGTCCAGGAACACGTGCTCCACGGTCTCCGGTTTCTTGCACAAAATACAGTCCTCGCTCCATGGTACAAACATGCCCTTTTTTGCTAACCATGTCTGTACTGGAAGCGTGTTGGTATGTAGTTTAAAATAAAAGGTTTTCACAGATCCGGGAACTAGCATTCTTTTCACGCGGGAAAGCACATCACGGTCAGTACTGTCGGAGAACAAAGAGCGATACAATGGGACGGGAAACAGGCATTCAACAAGATCTCGCTTCAGACGCTTTCGTGTGACAGAGTTTAAGTACTCTCTTGAAAATCGCACACTAAGAAATTGGTACGCACAAACAACATCTCTAAGAAAGCCCGTTACTTGGTCTTCACATGTGTCACACGTCGAAACAATGAACTCGGGTAATTCTCTTAACAACCGTACTTGAATGACAGTTCTCAGAAACGGGTCAGCCTGGTCTCGCAAAAAGAAAAACCTCGATACCAGCTGTCGTATGAACAAATGCGACAAACTAAGCCCACCCGACTTCACGCGGCGAAAAAGGTTATCTCGTCTAGTCCTTTCCCAGGTAGACTTCCATATGTACACGGCCATCACCCGGTGCATGCGTTGCATATGCACACGAGAGCAGTGCAGAACCTGTAACAGGTACCAAATCTTTGCAACAAAAAATAAATTACACACTGTTGCCCGTGCGAAGATGGAAAATTCCTTGCCACCCCACTTCGCGGCTTTAAGACTCATCTCCTCTGTTTTGTTACGCCAGAGCTCGTTGCTTTCACGGTAATTGTTCAAGGGCACTCCCAAGTAAACACCGGGCTCTGTAGACCACTGAATAGATTCAAACACACGCGGAGTCACGTCCCAGTGGCCGTGCCAGATCCCCAAGCATTTCGCCCAGTTCACAGCACACGCTGTCTGGGCGCAATATGATCTCGTGAGTTGAACAGCCGCTGAGACGCTTTCTCTATCGCTACAAAAAATCGCAACATCATCTGCGCACGCTAATATTTTAACATCACATGCATTTAAAGAAAAACCGCGTATGTTCCCACTCTTTATGACACTTAGGCAGTAGGGCTCAAGAAATATGGCGAACAACAACGGCGAAAGTGGGCACCCTTGCCGAACAGAGGATAACACAGAAATGCGTTTAGTTACTTGTTTGTTAATTACAAGACTAGTCGTGCAGTTACTATAGGCCATCTTTACTCCATCAAAAATAATTTTACCCACGCCAACATGGTTTAGAATGCAAAAAAGAACATCATGGGACACTCGATCAAAAGCTTTTTCAAGATCGACTTGCAACAGAGCAACTTTTCGGAAATTAGCATCACATAGTTCCAACACACTGCGCGCAACATGAATGTTACTCATAATCGTACGTCCCTTGATACCGCACGTTTGATGTTTTCCCACCACATCTCCAATCACCGATTGCATTCGTCTTGCGAGGATTTTCATTAGAATCTTATAGTCCGTATTAGCTAGTGTAATGGGCCGGTAATTGGCTACATTACGAAGTTTATTAGTGTCTTCACTTTTGGGGATAAGGACTGTGTGGGTAAATAAAAAGGAAGGGGGAAAAACTTGGTTTTCATAACATTCGCGATACACTTGTAACAAAATACAATCTAAATCTTTTTTATACTTTTTATAAAAGGCAGCACCCAAACCATCAGGGCCCGGTGATTTTCCGCTTTGCAAATCATCAATGGCTCTTTCTACTTCGGACACACCTATCGGCTGTTCTAACCATTCTTTTATTTCACTACCTATCTTTGGCAGAAGGGGCAAAAAATTTTCTGTGAAACCTTCTTCTTTTGGGGCTTTGTGACTCAGTAAGTTTTCGTAGAATTCAAGAAAGGCTCCCTCAATTATGCTTGAGTCACGCGTCGTGGTACCCTGATAATCAATTTCAGTTATTTCATTGGCGCGTGCGTATCTCTTTTCTGTGGCTAACGCTCGTTTTGTTGGTGCTTCACCCGCGAGAAACTTTTCTGCCCGGGCACGTATTATCGCACCTCTGTAGTGCTCAGTATCTATGAGCTTTAGCTTGCATTTTATTTTATTAATGTCATCTATAAATAACCCGGGGGATTTACACTCTTCTAGAACAAGCTCCTTTAAAGTTGAGCGCAGCTGCTTTTCCTCTTTCTCTTTCTCGTACTTTAGAATGGTTGATCTTTCTATGGCGTCCATTTTAACTACTCGTTTAAATTCTTCCCATTCTCCGGTCATCTCGCTCCCGCAGATGTTCCTAAAATTTTCAATCCTTGCATTTATCTTGTCGTTAAACACTTCGTCGTCAAGGAGCTTATAATTCATTTTCCAGTTGTGCCAATCAAATCGGTGTCGTTCTTTTCTTTTTGATCCTAACCCGAAAGTCACAAGGCAGTGGTCGCTAAAGCACACCTGCTCGACACTATAGTGCCCACACAGCGGAACTAGCTCAACTGACACGTATGCTCTGTCTAGCCGTGCGTGGCTACTTCCTTGGAAATGTGTGAACTGCACGCCCTTCGTGCCCTTTCCGCAATGTGCCACGTCCTCCAAGTAATGCTCGTTTACCAGTTCATTCCAGACATCGCCACTGCTATCCCTCCGGCGACTATGAGGGGTCCTGTCTTCTGGAGCACATGTACTGTTAAAATCCCCCACCACCACAAGCAGTCGTTCGCACTTTAAATATTCCGCTATACTTTCAAAAAAATGGCATCGTTTCGTCTCTACAGTCGATGCGTAGATACAGATTATACGAAACTTTTGATCTGAAAAGCAAATATCACAATACACGACACTCCCATCTTCACGCGAAGCAACATTCTCAACAATAATACCTAAAGCATTTTTCAAAAAGATGCATACACCTCCCGACCTCCCTACCGCATGGCTTACGCATACATCGTATCGCGACTCAAATTGGCGCACCATCTGCTCGGTCTGCTCCTCGCTCTCAATCTTGGTTTCCTGGACCGCTATCACGTCGAGGTCGTTTTCCAAGAACAACCTTCTGAGCTGGCACTGCCTTCGCCTTGCAGACAGTCCTCTTACGTTCAGGGTAGCTATACGCAGTGCGACCTCGAGCTGTTTCATAGCTTTAAAAACTTAGGAGCTTATGACCTTGCGCCAGCTATCAGACACTTGCCAATCAGGGGGGTAGCGGGGAACCAGCTTACTGTGACAGCCGGTCTTCACGAGCCCTCGACGGCGAGCGGCTGCGTGTCGTATAGCGTCCTTTTTTCCCGGCGAGCTTCCACTGATATTCCAGGCGTCGCAGTGCCTGCTCGCTGGCAGCAGCACTGCGTGCACCCAAGTCCTCTAGTCGCCGCTTCGAAGTGATCGCATCCAGGGACATTTCCTCGCTGGGGCTGTTCTCCGGTGCCACTTCCTTTTCCTTACACGTAGCCGTATTCTCCGCTGCTTCCTCTACTGTAGCTGCATCCGAACCGGTTGAGTGCTCGAAATCCCCCGTGGTGTCTTGGAGCTTCGCGGTCGGCATCTCGGCTGGCGCTGTGACCACAAAAGGCTCCTTTTCTCCGTCAGGTTTCCCTTCGCACTCTTTGCTAGCGGTTACTGTTGCCTTTAAAGTCGCCGACGCTACAGACGCTTGCGTTGAGGGCGCCGCCGCCTGTTCCGCCTCTTGTTCGTCCATCACAAGCTCGTTCGTGTCTTCCTCGGCCTGGCGTCCTCCTGCGACACGAGCGTAGGATCGAACGCAGTCTTGGCGTTCGTGACCATATCCACGGCACTCACTACAGCGAGGCGCCCTACAATCACGGCGAATGTGTCCAGACCGTTTGCACCGCAGGCACATTGGTGCACGTCCTGGAACAACCACAAGTACAGGGCCGCCGGTGAACCGAAGCTGGTGAGGCAGGCTTTCCAGCGTCATGCCTTCCTTCAGTGACAGCCGCGCCACCCGGGTCGACGACTCGACGCCGTCAAACCCGTCGATGTGCCATTTTTCTCGGATTATCTCTCTCACCACGCCAAACTCCTCCAGTGCCCTTTTCAGGGGTTCGTTGGGCACGTCGAAAGGCACCCAGTGAAGCTTGAGTCGGACCTCTCGTCGATCAGGGTCCATCGGCACACACCAACCTCCTTTCACCTTGAACTTGCCAGACATCATCAGTTTCTCCTTGGCAGCAGTCGACTTGAGGCGGACAATCCAAACGTGCCCCATCTGGAACACCCCCATACCGGTCACGTCGCTCAGGACGCCAAGTTGCCGCAAAGGTTCCCTGAAATCTTCAATGCGGTACGGCCGCACTCCGATGTCAGCGTGCAGAAATGCCGTGCATTTCGAAAAGTCATTCGCCGGTAGCGTCGGCAGAATAAACCGATAGTCAGCAGGAAGATCCAAAGCCCTATCACCGCGTCCAAACAGGGACGCTTGCTCAGCTCCAACGGAGCTCATGATTCCGCGTGCGCTTTCGACGACGTTCGAAATTGGCATGCTATGGAACCGTTTCTGAAACTCGATTTCACTAATCGTTTTATACGAGATGCTTCGGCTGCAAATGCAGTTAAGCCGTCAGCATGTTATGCAAAGCACTCGTACATCACTCGTACATCACTCGCCGTACTTCAGTTCTACTCACCTACCATGTAGAGTACTTTCGCGTCGTAGAACGATCCTTTTGTTCGCGCGTCACCGGCCCAGTAGACCTGGTACACCTTGTCGTCTTCAACTACACCGCTAAAGTCCGTTACATCGTCGGAACTCACAACAGGCTGGGTCTTGTCGGGTAGAAATTCTACTAAAACATAAGTCATTGTAGAACCCTGGCAGGATCGACAGGTTGGAGCAAGCGGGCAAACAAAACGAGTCGAGAGCGATCGTTCATGAAAGCTCGGCGAAGCGGCGAAGCCTCTACGGGCGAAGCGAAGTCAGCGAAGTGTCGTTTTCGGCGCTTCGGCGGGCTTCTGATCAAGGTTGTTGGTCGGTTGCGTGTCAAATATCTAACGTCAGCGGTTTTATGGGCTCACGTCCCGAAATCGTTTTCTCGTGCATAGATTACTTTTCGTATTCATAGATTTGACGAAATAGTGGTGTCCGAAAGAGCTTTACGTCCTTTGACCGTACGTCTGTCAGCACGTCAAAGCTTTTTGACGTACAGTCAGAGACAATCGATGAACAGTCAGAATCGCCACCAAGACATCCTGATGGAATTTCGCGGCGGCCGACTGCCACCAGGAAACCATCAGAAAGCCGACAAGCAGAGTCTGACAGGAGTTTGACTGGCGGTCAGAGTAACTTGTTGGCCAATCAGACATGCTTGACGTACAGTCAGGCACAGTCAGCGGTCCACTAGAAAACATTGACTGCCAAACAGGGTTACATTGATGGATTTTTCCTTCGGGTTCTGAGACCAACAAACTTATTGCGATCCAAGTAAACGAACTATCTCGCAATTGAGCTACTTCCAAAGGATGTAGAAAAACACGTACGAATGTGATAGTGTACAAACACGGATTTTCACTGTGGAACATGCGAGCTGGTGAGTGCTATTTAAAAAACGGAGACATCGCTAAGTTGTGCAACGAAAACGTTGCGTCTGCATCTCGAAGTTCCTTTTCGCTACTTTATATACAATATCTGTTTAAAGGAATCGAAAACGCAGTACTGGAATACATTTGACAGCAGCCTCAAAGTTATAGAATGGCTATTAAAATGAATTGAATTGCGAATATTGCCCTAGTTTCGTTTCTGATTTTGATTAGATCAACGAACAAACCCTTCTACTAAACTTCGTTTCCATATATGTAATATGGTTCTTCTTGACTCATCTGAAGTACACACCGTTAAAACCATTCTATATATCCGTGGTTTTAAATATAAACAAAATGTTAGGCCAGTATATATTTTTGCTATCAACTAAACTGTTAGTAGCTTGTGTTTTGCCAAATATCCAAAACCGTATTGGTAAAAAATAGGCGGAAATGTATTACGAGTTACATCAGAACGCATGCTGATAACAGTACACATTTTACGCATCCCAATGCTGCGTTTAGTTTCTTCCTATTTACATTTAGAAATCCACTAAAAGTCTCGTTGGATAATGAAGAGGGCTCTGTGAAGTAACCTATAGCAGTCTTACTTAATGGTAAACACAAAACATCTGTCTTGACGGGGATGATAAGCCTTAGAACTTCTGATATCTACGATATTTCGTACGTAGTGAGCACTTTTAATAGATCAAAATGTACTACACAAAATATTACTGCTTATTCGTCAGAGCGTTTATAAACGGGTGTTATAAACCGGGAACAAGAATGAAAGAACCCTAAAGCAGCTGGAGAACCTCCCTCTAGTTCTCGTCACTGTTTGGGGACCGGGGAGCGTATTCGGAGACCCCCCACGGCTAAGCCCCGCGAGAGATAAAAGAAGGAGGGAGAGGAGGAAAGGGAGGAGGGAAGAATACCGCGATTGGCTGGCGCAGTCACGTGGTACGCGCGCGCTACGGGCTATTCTAAGCTGCGTGCAGCCCCCCTCCCCCCTGCTACCGCCGTTGAGCAGACGCCCTGCCGTCTTAGTTTTGGAGTACTCCACGCCCCAGTCGAAAAAGTGCATTGACGCAGTGCTAGATATTGGAAGATATCGTTGGTGTGAAACTGGATAACATACGCGCACAGGTCTCAATGCTGACTGGGCAGCTACGCTACGGCCGCTTTATGCTTTCTGCCGTAAGGTTCACGTACGCCAGGACGGAAGGATATGTTTAGGCCTAAGGCCTCGACCACTGCCAGCGTTCCCAAGTTATTTACGGCCTGGAAATGACCCCCCCAGCTCGTTTGCCCTTCGCTAAAACGTCCAGTGTAGCTAATGTTTTATTTCATTCGCGCGACGCGCCGCTGCGGTGTTGTGTAGTCTGCCCTACAGCGATGCCCAACTCGCCGCTTGGCACGGGTGTGCCTCAACAGGAATCGCGCCAGGTACGTATGTGAGACGCCAACGGAGCACAAGCGGTTATCTGGACCGTGAGTGCACGTCTGAGTTGTGCTTTGCATATACGCTGTCTCGCCTCTGCAAGAATCAATCGCGCTCCCCGCAGCTAGTCGAAATGGAGAAGTGCATTGTCAAGCCTGTAAGCCTGCGGCGAAATTGATCTATACCCGATGTCAGCCTTTTTGTGCTCCGCTGGAAAAGGTACTAAAGCGTGAACGCAACTGCTTCGACCAAAGCTTTTTTTTTTTTTTTTTTGCGCGATCACTCGAGGGTGTGTAGCATGTCCGGGGGCAGCGTGCACGCACTCGTACACCCACAGTGGAGTGACGAGAAGTGACGTAGTGATTGTTACAAATTTAGCGAAGAAAGCGGGCAGTGAGGAAATATTCCACAAGCCAACTGGCCATTTACCGTCATCGTCCTTACCTGCACCGACGACTCGGCACGTGTGTGAATGAATTGGTTGATGTCAAGGGTTGTCCTCGCTGTGCTTACCAATTAGCCCCTGCAATGTGATATGCCCACATGCCCACTGTTGTGCACGCATGCTGCAGACAGCAGGTGTCAGATTTGTCCTAGCTATGCTCACCTCAGAATATCTGCAAAGGATTGTATTCACACATGTCCGCAAGCCTTCGACAGTTTTGCCCGAGTGACTTGAAGCCTGTGCTAGACACAAGGGGGCTATGTTGCACGTTTTGGACTCCCAGAAGACTAGGGAGAAAGAAGTGACGTAGGTGTGAACGAACGTGTCTTAGCAACGTCTGCAGATACCGTCATCAGCGACTACACCAATCAACATCTAAAGAGCGTTGTTGACGTCACTTCCTTCTCCCTAGTCTCCTGGGAGTCCAAAACGTGCAACATAGCCCGCCAGTGCGAGGGCTTGCTTTGCCTGCCTGACCTCCATCTTTCTTTGCGACTACAAAAAGCTGGCCAAACTGGCACAAGGCACTGGTGAATAGGTAGTCTAGACATAAAGGGAAACCGAATTCAGCTTTTTTTTTAACTTTGCTTCAGCAACAGGGTTTCAAAATGCAGCCGCAAAAAGGTGCACTGCATGTTGGGCACATTGCCATTGACGTTTCTGTTTCCAGCAGCTATAAAAATAAGCACTCTCATCTCAGTTTGTCCTCTTTTCCAAACTTGGTGATGTTAACCACTTGCGAGGTTCCATCAACCCAAACTTCCACTACAGAATACTGACACTTCTGGCTGCATGACCTCAACTCGGCCATGTGCAGTCAAATTATGGAATGCCTAAATGTTCTGAAACCAGTAGGGAAAATATACAAGGCAAGAAATTCTCAGATGATCAGCATGGTCGACTATATATGCAGTAGACCCGACAACAAAACTCCCTGTACGTAACAACTCCCTGCACGCAACTTTACAAATCCATCCATTTATTTCGGGCACATTGCACTTGCAAGCAGGCACGCACAAAAGCAAGTTTACATCAGGTGCACTGGCAGTGCAACACAAGGCGCGCAAATACACCCAACAAAAAATATGAAGCATATTGAAAAACTGTTGGCTAGTACTGTAGAAAGTTGTTAAAGATTGGTACACAACCTGTCTGCAAGGGAAGCTTGAGAAGTAGTGAGCCTATCTTTGATGGGACTGTCACATGCAAATGGCCCTTTATTATTTCTCTGCAAAGTCTCCTTTGAGTGTTATGCGCTTCTAGTGGAGCCCACCCACAGACAAAAAAGTTGTTTCTCTTGGTCCTCACACCACCCACGTGCAGCGTCTACGACGGCTTCCTTGCTGGAGTGGCTGTCTTTACAGATCTTGTTTGAGCGCAGGGAATAGATGAAAGTCCGATGGTGCCAGATCCAGTGAGTAGGGTGCCAAGGCATAAGAGTTCTAAGTCACATTCATAGAACCGCGGGGCAGGCAGTGGACAGGGCGGAATGTCTTGGAGGAAAGTCACACCGCCCAAGTTTTCTGTGATGTTTCTCGGCAATGGTGGCTCACAGTTTTACAACATGCCAAGCTCGATAGATTGCTGTTAAAATGGTGTGGGAAAAGTAAAACTACACACTGGCACGGTTCTTTTCTAATGTGCTTGCTTATTTTTAAGTAGGCTCACTACTTGTCAAACATTGCACATATGAATCCAATGAGAAGGGTAATCATTTTTAAGTAGTCATCAAAAAAGTGAACACTATTAGTGGTCCCAGTAAACAGGAATGACGAGGAAGGAGTAATAAACCTTAGTTGATAGACAGCAATCAGAGTCCCATTCCTTCCTTTGTGTGTTTGTGTATTTTGTACAAGCCAATGCATATAGCAGACACATACCTATTAGCTCAACCCATCCCCATACCTATTTGTGGGGTCAAGAATGATGATAGTGCTCGCTGTTCTAGTGCCTAGAGCACCGTAGCATACAGAGCGTCTGCCCATTCCAAGTGCCCAACCCCAAATTTTGTAACATTTGAAGAAAAAAAAATGCGCACAGTACACATATATACATGTTAATATGATGACCTAACAAGCACCCATCCCCCAATGGTTTGTGATTATCTCCAAATTTTGAGTGGGCACTTGCTCGATATTTTAAGGTACTCTGCCACTTGAAATAGAGTTCTTCTAGCCTCTGAATTTGGGACGAAGACCATCTATATGCTATATAGAAGCTGCCCACCAGGATAAAGATAGCCAGGGCTGGTCAGATATACCCGAAAACCTATTCTGGAGCACAAATACCACAATACATGTACTGCAAGGATAAAATACACAAACAGGTACAATTGTCTTCACAAGTGCTGCAAGAAAGCATTCTATAGGGTGATACAAGGAGATGCCAGGCTTTTGAACGGTATTAGCGCACACGTCTGGAGAAGAGAGAAGAGACAGAAAAGACCGCTACTCACAACTACATTTACAAAGATGAAGAGAAGGAAGAACATCGTCAAGATCCCCATAAGGATGACAAAAGAAGGAAAAGAAACAGAAAAATAAAACACATAGTAGGGTGTTCCCTCGCGGGCACATGCTTGAGACACTAGTTCTTTGTTTAAAGGAGCGATGCAACAATTTTTGTACTGTGCACAAATACCGCTGAAAACGGATCCCTAACGTTAATGACCTATGAAACACGCGTTCGTTTTTCACCCCACGCAATAGAAGTCCCAGAAAAAAATTAAAGAAAAACGAGCAGCGTTCACCCCCTCAACTCGCAGCCAGAACAAGCGGCCACGCGATCTGGAGCCGATTATATGCCGCCAGTGTTGATCATAGCCACGCGCTGGGGTTGGCAAAGCGCAGGACACGCGCTGAGTTCCAGACATTGTTATGGCTCGGCTGTTGTCGTCGTTGCAGCGATTGGACACGGGTCACAACCCGAAAGCTTCTCGAGCTAGCAATTGTCACGAACCCACGTCGACTGCCCGCGCAATGCTCGGGTCCAATCTATGAACCGCATTCAAATATCGTCACTTGGGTGTACTGCGATCCCCGAGTTACGTCATCAAATTTTGCAAAGGAGAGATTGAATGAAAATGATTGCTTTTGTCCTTGAAATTACACCGCAACAAAGGAGTTTCTTGGCCAATGGCGTTGCGTGTGAGTATCCTTGAGTCCCAGGTGTGCCAGTAAGCTCGTGTAGAGAGAAAAAAATTCCAATTGATTATCGTTGCACAGCTCCTTTAAACACCAAATCCGTTGTTGGCCTTTCATTGCCGTGGTGCAGGGTGTATTTGCGTCAGTCTTGGCTCGTGCGGGGTCACCCTTATCAGAGACGAAGACGAGCACCTCATCCGTGGTCGGCTGTCGCTTTGTCATTGTGCCTGATGTCTCGCGGCAACCGTGACTCATGCGGGTTCTTCGTTGTCCAGGCTCTTTAAATTGACCGGAAAATTCGGTTCCTTAACCTATCGCGCTACGACTTTGTGCAGCGTTGCCCACGGATGGTGCTTTTTTTTTTTTTTTTGTAAAATTTGCAAAGAGCAAACTTACGCGAGGAAAAAGTAAAGAAAGAAAAAGGCTTAGCTCCCATGGAAACGCAGCGACGCCACTCGTCTGCAAACAACACGGCGCCGTTTCGCATGGAGGTAGGAAGCTTCTGGAGGAGACCCGAAGCCCCCAACGATGAGCAAAAACCAAGAGACGCTTTTGGACGAAAAGGAGAGCTGGCTCAACAGCTGTCGAATAGCATCTCTTGGTTTTTGGTTATCATTGGGGGCGCGTCCCTCCATGCTTCTGGCTTCACCCCTGGTGGCCTCATGTCGCCTCCAGAAGCCTCCTACTTCCATAGACAAAAAGGGGCACCTTTAGGGGCTGTTGTAAATTAAAAAGAAGAAAACTTGGAGATGCCCGAGCAGGGAAGAAAGAGCGGCAAACGACTTTGAGGACGAGCCGAGACCGAGGCACCGGCCACGTTCCAGGAAACCGCGAAGAGGGACAGGGAGCCGCAAGGAGAGCGCGCCCCACTGTGGGGTCATAAATGACGAGTCCCCTTCTTGGACCCACGCTTTGTGTGGGCAACTTCTCCCTTCTTGTTCGAACAAAGGTGGACGTGCCTTCGCTCGCTTTACTCAAATCAGTTTTCACTAGAAACAAACCATGTTCTGTTACACAAAAAAAACAACGAGTACTTTCACTAATTCCTCACTGTTAAAAAGTTGGTGCCGAAACCCGGGAATGAAGGAAATTAGGACATGACTTTAATACAGAACATCCAACGACAGAAAAGGGAAAAAAACGAACGAAAAGAAGGCAGGAGCCATCTTAAATTCGCCAACGGCTGAGGCAACGAGCTCCGGACAATGGAACTACTCAAGGGGAAACGAACTGCCCTGCGAACACAGGTGACCAAACTCGTTTCTGAAATTGATTCATACATCAAAAGCAATGAGAAAAACGAAAAGAACCTCAGCATCTCCTCCGCCAGGCTTGGCGCCCTCCAAGCCCAACTGAACGAGGTGGAAGCCGCCATCGCGCCACTGGCGCCGGAAGGAAAAGCCGAGCAAAACTTTGTGCGAACAATTGAATCCAATGATCGGGTCGTCACCTATATTGCAACACTTCGAGAAGAGTTGAAGGAAGTCCGAGCAAGGGCACCACAAAATTCGGATTCATCGGCAATGCACAACAATAGAAACGCGACAACGACTGCCTGCCGAGTGAAGCCCCGAAGCTCGAGCTGCACAAGTATGACGGCAAAAGCTTCTCCTGGCAAGGGTTCTGGGAGCAGTTCGAGCAAGTAATACCTTTGACAAGTTCGGGTACCTCAGGGCTGTAGTGACCGGCGAGGCGTCAAGTGCCATCAGGAGTTTGCCTCCCACATCACGGTGCTACGAGGACGTGGTGCTTCTGCTGAAGAAATGCTTTGGAAATGAGGACATCCTCGTTCAGACACACATGCAGAAGCTCCTAGATCTACAGCCAGTGCGAGACGCCGACGACGTCCGGGGTTTCCGTCAACTCTACGACACCATCATCTCCCACCTCCGAGGACTGGAGGCACTCGGACAGAAGCATCAGACCTTTGGTGCTCTTCTGTTTCCAATGGTTCACCATGCACTGACAAAAGAAATCCTGCTGGATTTTAACAGAACGATCGTGACCGAGCAGGCATCAGACGTGTCGACGCTGGATGCTTCAGCTGGTGGGATGTCCACGAGATCCGAGGACTCTCAGGAAGGGCTGATGGAGACAAGCACCATTGAACGAGGTATCGTGCCACTACTCTCACGACTGCTTGCCTTTTTGAGGGTCGAAGTCCAAAACCGCAGGAACCTAGCTACGAGGCAACAGCCGCGTGGATCAAGGACAGAAGAAAAACGACAAGAAGGAAAGTTCCGGAGAACGCTATCAATCCTGCGCAGCATTACTGCATCAATGAACGAAACCTGTTTCTTCTGCAAAGAAAAAAACTACGCGACAGCTGCCTGCCCTGCTGGACTTGGAGAGCCCGAGCCACTCTGTCCGTCTTTCCTTTTAATGGGCAGACGACTGACGACGCTGCCAAGCATAGGGAGGAAAGATGTCGAAGGTGTTCACACCAACCTCCGCAGGTTTTGAACCCACCTACAGATGACAACGGAAGCCTTCTGGCGCCGATGGAGCCAAGAGTACCTGGCGGAACTGAGGAATGTGCAAAGCCAGAAACAACGCCAAGAAAAACTGCTGGAAGGGGTGATCTGGTTCTTTGCGACGGTCTGTGACCCCGACAGCAGTGGGGACTTGCTAAGATCCAGCAGGTGTTTCCGGGAAGAGACGGCTAAGTATGATCATGCCTGCTCAAGATGCCCGGAGGGTCAACGCTCAAAAGACCTATACAGTGATTGTACCCTCTTGAGATCGCATAACGGGACAAAAAAAATGACGCTGCCATTTTGGGGAGGAACGTGTTGTAAAATAAAAAGAAGAGAACTTGGAGATGCCCGAGCAGGGAAGAAAGGGCGGCAAACGACTTCGAGGACGAGCCGAGACCGAGGCACCGGCCCCTTTCCAGGAAACAGCGAAGAGGGATGGGGAGCCGCAGGGAGAGCGCGCCCCACCGCGGGGTCATAAATGACGAGCCCCCCTCTGAGACCCACGCTTGGTGCGGGCCACTTCTCCCTTCTTGTTCGAACGACGGTCGAAGGTGGACGTACCTTCGCTCGCTTTACTCAAATCAGTTTTTACTGGAAATAAACCATGTTCTGTTACACTAAAAAACAATGAGTGCTTTCCGTAATTCCACAAGGGCGTTCCCACCGACTGCGAGCTCTACTTTCGGCTTCACTTGGGGTTTTCTTGTTTGGCTGGCTTGAGCCAGTACGTCGCCTCCTATTTTTTGCTATTTTCATAGTTGTCACCATTACTGATATCGATGAGTATGCATTATTTAACCAGATTCTAGAGCAGATTCCGTTCCCGCAAGTGTGGGAAGCATTGTTTCATAATTTATGATAACGCACCAGTAAAGCATATCATACAACACCAAAGCAAGTCTAAATATGTTGTTCTACTTGTATTTCTACGTGATTGCGCAGCGAGGTCTTACATGCTACAGCCAGCACGCCCCGCCATTTAAAAAAAGCAGGCGCCCCTCAGTAGAACTTCTCAATAACAGATTATACAATCAGAGTTCTAGCACAATTTGCAGTGCAGCCTTTACAACTAATAAGCTGACATGCGTTTTTATTTTTGCAAATCTAAACATGCGCGCTACAAGCAGCGAACACACTCGTGCCAAACGACACGAGGGCGTGAAAATTGCAAGGTTTTGAATTACATCAGCTGGATTCCGTTATTCGTTCTACCTGTGATGATGGTGGACTCTGAGATTTTTTACGTGCAAGGTGGACAGATATGAGACACCGAGAACTGCATTGACAACATTGACGTGCTTCGCGTCACTCTCACCAGTGACCGAGATATTTACCAGTAGCTGGGAAGCTACCGGCAAGCTACGAATATGTCATGGATCATGGACTGGGAACTTCCTAACCCAACAAGGTAATGGAGAAACTTTGCCTACTTTCCCTGCTCATATGTCACAGACCATACATTGTGTTAATATCGTATGAATGTTAATGGGTTATACGGCCACCATTAGGAACTTCTAATTGGTTCCGCTGACACATGCTTGTCGTGATGAGGCCCCTCCAGGCTCGTCTGGGGTTGCTGCACCCCCTCAAAACGGCCCTCGGATCGTATGAAAGCGTAGCATAGTCATGGGATGATATTCTCTGTACATGCTAAAACTTGCACAATGTTTTTGTTCTGCAGCACCTTGGCAACACTGTCAATTATTGGCGACACTGTGAATTATTGCTATAAATTTAGATATCTGTTACAGTCGTTTAAAACGGCAGCAGTTGAAAAAAAGGATGGAACTTTGCAAGGAGAGGAAAGTAGAGACACATGAGGAACAAAGAAAGGATGAAAATTAAAGGGATGAATATTAGCTGGTCCTGAACGGGTTCTTAGTAAAAGATCCACCATGGTACTTTCTTTCAAAGGATGCTGCTGACGTACTGCAGCGGATTCAACAAGAACAGTGGCGGTACCATTGCCTGGAGCAGGTGCTGTTAGAAACGAAGTGCACAAGGAGCTGCAGGCGATTCCTTTGCACCTGGCCACGAAGGCGGCCTACAGCAGTGACAGGATGCACGGGCGATGCATCAAGGTGCAGCCCACAGAGATTGCCAGGTGTCGACCGGACATCACTAGAGGCGCAGGTCCAGTGTCCGCTGGCCGCCCTTCCAAAGGCTCCGGCACCAAGAGAAGCAAGCAGGTACATGCCCTGCACCTCAGCATCAAGAGTGGGCTGCCTCACGTCAACTCCCATGGAACAGGACACTAAACAGGAGATTGGCAAGAACACTGTTGTCACCTCCGGCCATATCTGCCTCAACTTCTCACAGACACTTTTTTTTTTCTCTTTACCTACCGTAATATATTAAGAATCTGCCCATGCAACAATAACTGCCCACCCCCATTTTTTGCAACATTTGAAAAATAGGCTAGGGATATTTTTGTACGAAGTTAAAGGGGCCCTGCAAGGACTTTTTTTATTGGTTTCTAATTTGCACCGAACCTGAGCACATTGAACGTAGTAACTTAGTTAAACTTTATTTTTATCAAAATTTACTTTATTTTAATAGTTATAGGCAAATTAAAATTACAAAAACAAGCAAAAAATAACGTCCCTCGTGACGTCTTTGGTTGCTTGAGTGGCCGTGAACTAGAGGAGGGGTAGTGAGCTCAGTGAGCGCTCACGGCTGCCGCACTCCGTGTCGACGGCGCGAGAGGGCGCCACTAAAGCCTGTTCTGAATAGGCTGTATGCAGCGGGCAGCCAGAGTGGCTTTCATCGCATTTGCTGCGTGATTAAACAATAATTCGGCATGAAACTTCACTGGCCACAAACGACAGCAAACACGGGGTAAAGATCAGTTCAGAATGTGAGCCACTTCGCGCTGCAATACCGCCAACAGCCAAACCGCAAGGCAAAGCTTCTCGCCGAAGGCCTTCGGAACGCTCGGAGCCGGTCGGATCTTCCTGTCCATACGACCGCAGCGCCGCCGCATACATCCGGGACCTTTCCGTGTCGGTGCCACCGCTTGGTGGCGGGTATGTCAACGGGTCATTTCTTGTTTCCGTACTTTATAAACTGCATTCGTTTCTTTTCTGACCTAAAATACTGAACGAAAACTACTTTTATAAATAATTAAAACGGTTCGCACCACTTATATTTTGTCTTTCGACTAAAAAGAAGCTTTTAGCGGCTCTGACCAGTAGTAAGCCCAGGACCAAAGACGTCACATTTTGCGCGCTTTCAGTACTGTGGGTCGCCCTCGTCGGTGGAGGAGGTTTCCGCGTCGTCCGGTTAAAACATGGCGCACTGATATTTAGTTACTCTCCCCGTGCCCGCTGGCTTGCCTGAACCCCAAGAGACGTAGAAACCGCAAAAAAGGTAGACGCTTAAATATGATTGCAGGGCCCCTTTAAGTACAAAATAAGCAATTTGATAACAGTATCCAACATGAGGAAGGTAACACAGAGAAGGGGACAGACAACAACAATGACTTCTAACTTGCAACAACATTTATTGACCTGAAGTTAGCATATATAGGTGAAGGAAAAAGAGGGGAGGGTGAAACAAGCCTTTTTTTTTCTCTTATCACTGTGGCAGCTTCTCTTTCCCCTTCTCCAGGGATTATTTTCGTCAGCTTTCATTCTCCCCTTTTCCCTCCTTCGCCTATATATGTGAACTTCGGGTCAGTAAATGCATTTGCCAATAGACAATATGGGAAATGCATACCCAAGTAACATTGATATGTTGTAGATATGTTGCGAGAATGTTCCGAATGTTGTGGGAGTGTTGGGAGATTTTGCGCAACAGTCCCCAATATGTTTCTCACACAACAGTGATTGGCACGACAAACACGCAGCGTTACGCTACTGTTTCGAACGCCATGCTGCCTGGGGAACTGTTTATTAAAAGTCGGAAAAGGCTGAAGGTACAACGTTTGCTAGGAGGCATAAATTAAATGTTGAGCAACTGCGGCGCGCGACATGTTGCTTTAGCAACATGGTATCAGTGTAGTACAGGCGCGAAAATCGCAACGTTGCGTAGTGAACTGTTTCCAATATGTTTCTGGCGCGACATTGATCGGCACAACAAGGCACGACGTTAGGCTACTGTTTCGAATTTCATGCTGCCTAGGAACCCGTGTGCTAAAGTTAAAAAAAAAGTTGAAGGTACAACGTTTGCAAGGCGGCATAATTTAAATGTTGCGCAACTGCAGCGCACGACATGTTTCTTATGCAACGTGGTATTACTGTAGTACAGACGCAAACATCGCAACGTTTTTTAGTGAAGTGTTTCCAATCTGCTTCTGACGCAACACTGATTGGCACGATAAAGGCGCAGCGTTAGGCTACTGTTTCGAATTCCATGCTGCCTAGGAAACCGTGTGCTAAAAGCCGGAAAAAGGTTAAAGGTACAACGTTTGCTAGGCGGCATAATTTAAGTGCTGTGCAACTGCAGCAGGCGGCATGCTGCTTAAGCAACGTGGTATCAGTGTAGTACGGACGTGAAAATTAAAACGTTGTGTAGTGAACTGTTTCCGACCTGTTTCTGGCGCAACATTGATCAGCACGACAAAGGCACGGCGTTAGGCTACTGTTTCGAATTCCATGCTGCCTAGGAAACCGTGCGCTAAAAGTCGGAAAAAGGTTGAAGGTACAACGCTTGCTAGGCGGCATAATTTAAATGCTGCGCAACAGCAGCAGGCGACATGCCGCTTAAGCAACGTGGTATCAGTGAAGTACAGACGTGAAAATCGCAACGTTGTGTAGTGAACTGTTTCCGATCTGTTTCTGGCGCAACATTGATTGGCACGACAAAGGCACAGCGTTAGGCTACTGTTTCGAATTCCATGCTGCCTAGGAAACCGTGTGCTAAAAGTTAGAAAAAGGTTGAAGGTACAACGTTTGCTAGGCAGCGTAATTTAAATGTTACGCAGCTGCAGCGCACGACATGTTTCTTATGCAACGTGGTACCTATGTAGTACAGACCCAAACATCGCAACGTTGTGTAGTGAACTGTCTCCAATTTGTTTCTGATGCAACTTTGATCGACACGACAAAGACACAGCTTAAATCAACTTAAATCCACTCCTTCACACTGGTGTTCGAAACGCAAATGCTTAGCGGATCCGCCCGTTTTCTTCAACGAATCACGAGCAATTGCACTGAATCTTTAAGCAAACGCGTCCGCAAACGCGACTCAACCGTCGGTGTGAATGGGCCTGCACTGGTTCGAGCTCCGTGTTGCCTAGGAAACTGTGTACCAACGTCACTATAGAACCACTCTGTTAGGATGCGATGCACCAAGGTCGGGACGCGCTTCCTGAAATCACCGCTGGGGCAAGGTTGTATAAAAACAATATTAATTGTGCTGCAAAACCTTGAAGCTAAATATATTGGAAAAGATCACGCGCACGTCATTTGGTACTAAACTCCAATAGAATTTAGAAGAAGAAAAGCTTTTTCTGTTTGTTTTACACAAAAACATGCTTTCTGCAAGCTAAAGGTGACCACAGTAAAAAAAAAAAAAAAAAGATTAAGAGTGGCAAAACGGTCGTATTTAGCTCGGTATTGGTGGACGCCGGGGGCCCAGGTTTCAGCGGTGAGTTTCCCATCTGAGTGTTCTTGCAACGTTGCCATGTAGTAAAATTCGGAAGATGGCTGAAAGTACAACGCTCGCTAGTCCATTCGTTACCAAAGCTGGCGCATCCCCGGTCGCGCGTGCAGAGACCTACACTGTAAACGAAAAGTAGCCCGGATGGGGGTTTTAAAGAATAAGATACCGATTAAACTCCCAAGCCTAAAGCATTCACTCCCGCACATGGGAGTATAAAAACTAGAAACCACCACTTTACTCTGGTCGCTAAGAGACGAGGTATAAAAACGAGAACACCTGATTTTACTCCCATTTTAAACTGGAGTTCTTGTATGACAACCCTCCGCAAGACGAAATGGGAGGTGAAAATACTCCCATCCGTCCACCCGTCTGCGGGAGGTCGGCAGCCATTGACGCAGCCGGCGTTTCCCCCGTCCCGCTCAGTCCCGGCTCTGGCACCAAAGGGTTTCCCGTCGTGGAAGAGGTCGTTATAATGGGTCCAAGACATTTTGGGGCTGGTTTTTGTCCAAAATCCCGACGCTCTCGAACAGCAAATATTACACCAGTGAAAAACCAATCACAAAATACGAACTTTTCGCTCAATCTGGCGAATACTCAAAAGTTGAGGGTACTATGGGGAAGCAGAAGACAATCCAGCTCTTTTCGGGCAGACTCAAGTATAGTGCAACCATTGTGTGTTGTTTAAAGGCCCTTTCACACGATGCATTTTTCTGGAGCATCTTGACTCGCGAAACGAGTTTTGTGAAATGAATGCGCCGTCTGAACAGGACCGAAAAATGTGCGTCTGCATCTCCCTGGGTTTTCACGAAAAACACAGCCAACGGCCTCTCGAGAAAGCTTTCACGCGATCTCAAAAGGATAAGCGAGCCGTTGGAGGGGCCCAGTGGCGGATTAAGAGGGGGGGGGGGGGGGGGGGGGGGCGGTCTGTCCAGATGTTCTGACTTCCTCTTGATTTGTGCATGTGTAAAAATTTAGGGCGGGAAAACAAAGGGAAAGGGTGGGGGGGGGGGGGGGGGAGGGGGGTTTCAAAATACATCTGATACGCTAACCTCCCCTCTCTGGAAATACCGGCGTCGGCACCTGGCGGGGCCAGATTTCTTCCCGATTCCAAGCCACAGCAGAAAAAAAGTAAATAAACACCGCGCGATCCACGGTTGCGTTTTCTTGGTCCATACGAGTTCGGCTGCGCACAGGTCGGTGGCGCGTGGCAGCTTTCTCAATTTTTGTGCACTCGTAGCGACGAGCGCGAACATTGCACGTCGCCGCCAAGAATGCTCTATTCGCGTCGTCAACGAGCCCGGAGAGCGCTGCCCGACGGCGGTAACTACCCAGAAGCCCACGCGCGAGCGCCCCATTCGGGAATTCGGGGCAGTCGGGGCCAGTGTGGTGCTCGGAGTGCTCAGGCGCTCACTTCTGCGACCTGAACCTGCCGTTCTCGCCGCGTGTCGTCTGCTGTACACGTTTTCCCGTGCTGGTGTGCATTTTTAACGTTCGTGCGCTCGACTGGGCGATTGTGCGCGTGGACGTGGACTGCTCCGAGGATGTGCTACCGCCGTTAGGCTTATCTGTCTAACGAGCCCGGGCCCATAGGCCTAACAGCCGGTGGTGGTGGTGGTGGGGTGCCGGCAAAAGCGGGAAGCTCCATGACGCGTCAAAGGTAGAGTTAATTAGAACTAACGATGACCTCATGTGTGTGCTATATTTTATCATGTGCTAGTTTTACGTTAAGGCAGTCGTTCCCGGTCGAAACAAGCGCCATCGAATGTACGGGAACGGAATTCGGGGCAGCTGGGGCCAGTGTGGTGCTCGAGGCGCTCATTTCTGCGAACTAAACCTGCCGTTCTTGCCGCGTGTCGTCTGCTGTCCACGTTTTCCCATGCTGGTGTACATGTTTAACGTTCGTGCGCTCACTGGGCGATTGTGGACGTGGACTGCTCCGAGGATGTGCTACCGCCGTTAGGCCTATTTGTCTAGCGAGCTCGGGCCCATAGGCCTAACAGCCGGTGGTGGTGGGGTGCCGGCACAAGCGGGAATCTCCATGACGCGCCAAAGGTAGAGTTAATTAGAATTAAGGATGACCTCATGTGTGTGCTATATTTTATCATGTGCTAGTCGTAAGTAGTGGCAGCCGTTCCCGATCGAAACAAACGCCATCGAATGTACGGGAACGGTGGACCCAATGAAACATTTTAACCAAGCCGGCCAGAAATTTTCATCTGGAGTGTCTCGGCTAGGTAAACGATAGTAGCGGTACGCGATGAAAGTGGGACTGAATTTTTGCAGTGTTTGTAAAGGTTCTGTGAAATGCGCTACAATTTCAAACGCGTACGTTGTGTAATTAGGCTTCGTCCGCTTTCTTCGGTGTCAGTTTCTTGACCCGGCGAACAGACTGGCCATCTTTCAGAAAGAGGTCGCGGTGGAATATCGACTTCATCGAAGCATTCCGGCGGAATCACAAGAGTCGCTTGACACCACTCCGGAAAATCTGCCAAGCAGCTAGTTTCGACAAACCCGATAGTGTGATTTGTGTTTTGCCACATTTGTGTGAGATTTTGGAGAAAATAAATGCTGGTCTGCATTCGTTATCCCCCAACATTTGTTTGTTTTCGATCTGCTAACCACTACCCCGAATCGTTGTTTTGAAGCGGGTCCAAACCACGGGAACGAAAAGGTACCGACTGGGAATCCGACATACGGTACGTGTAAATACGACGCGGTTGCCGCGAAGACACGCATGCTCAAGGTGGCAGCTCGTCGGGGTGCGCTGGTTGGCCGCGCTGATAAACCAGACAGTGGCGTAGCCAGGTCGTGTTCAAGGGTCGAAACACCTTCGAAATTGCATGGTTTTCCTCTTTCCCCCTTTCCCTTTTCCATTGTCAGCTTCTTTTTTTCTTTTTTTTTTCTTGTTTTGTGAAGGCATTAAAAGTCCTATGTGCTTCTCTTTCTGTTCGACAACCCACCACGGCGAGGGGCCGGAACATTCCAAAGCAAAACGAAGATGACAACACTGTCCGTGGACTGCGTGAGCGTGAGAAATAGAAGTCCGGCTCCGGCTTTCCGAAGAGCTCTCGCCAAACTCGACAGTGTTATTAGCAACCTAAGCCTGTCTTCGCGCTCGCAGGTGCGGATGACTCCGCTCCTGACGTCACATAAGCCGCGAAATCCTAACCTCGAAGGACGCTGGCCTCGCCTCGGAGAATGCAGGCGGCTTGATTAAAGTTCCCCTACTCTTTGAGCCTCAAGGACTCCACTCGACTATCAGGGCAGCGAAACAAAATTTCAAAATAGCAATACTTTGACTTTGCAAACCCTACAACCCTACAAAGAGGACGACAAAATGACAAACAGCTTAGCTTTCTTTTTTTTTCGTCCCGTCTTTTATTTGTTTTGGGGGCATACCAAAATGTAAAAAAGAAAAAAAAAAAAGAAGCGGGAGAGAAAAGCGGCAGCATATGCACCGTGGAAGCACTTTGGAATGCTCATAATTCTTTTGGTTTCAAAGCGTACCGAAGTTACTTCTTTAATCGCTGCAGTGGGTAATGTTTATAATCTTGATTTCAACACGTGAGTCGTGAAAGTTCCTTTGCGTATATAGACTCTCAAAAATTAATTCAATAGCCAAAGCTGTCGCTTGACGCTTTTTTAAAGAATGATTATTGACCTACAACTTCAAGCGTGCCATCAACGTCTCCAACAGAGTCGGCACATTCACGTCAGGCAGCATCGTCCGCCCTAGGCGAGAGCAATGTCATGGCCAACGACGTCGGTTGTAATGTCGCAATCCTCGGGTTGGGCCAATCACCAGCCTGTGCGGAGCATTCGTTTCATTAAACAAACTGTCTGAGGAAGTTCTGGTTTGGACACAGATGTGAAGGGACCGCACCGCTTAGCGCGTGTCACCGGTAGAGACAACTTGCCTTGGTCCCCAGGTCTTGTATTCTAATGTCAACCGCCTGCTGCAAATCCTGGCCACCATGCCCGTTAGCGCCGCTGAGGCGGAACGTTCGGTCTCGAGACTCCGAAGACGGAAGCCATACCTGAGAGCTTCAACGTCCCCGGAGTGCTTGCTACTCCGTTCTTAGCTCAGACCAGAAGCTCCGCCTTCAGCGCGAGCTCGCTGGCTTTCGCTGTGCATTGTTTGCGCGCGCCCGCGCGTTCAGGCTTGTGCCAGCAAGGGCAGAAAGCTCGCGCTGAAGGCGGAGCTTCTAGTCTCAGCTAAGGGTGAACGGAGTATAGGGGTTGCGCTTTTGAACATTCACGGGAACATCCAAGACAGCTCCGAAAGGGTCCTCTCGCTTCTTTCGATCGACCGACCGCGGCTTCCACTAAATGTTTAGACCCCACAAAACGATAGAAACTGGTACTTTTCACTGCCACTTTCTCGTAAAACGACAACGAAGAACGGAAAAAACCCGAAACATGACCACAACACGATCATTTCTGAAAAATGTGCGCAGGAACAATAAGCGTGACGTTTCACTTGCTCGTTACCCCGATCGGTGTGCATTGGAGTTTTTATGTGTAATCGTATTCTCAACTTCGCTATTCTTTGGCACTCTTACGTAGTTTTCAGTCATTGGATACCCCAGTGTTCCGCAGAGAAGTGAACGCACCGGAATATTTTGTGAGCCTGTCTAGACATTTTTTGTTCAAAGCGCATTATTATATTTTATGATTGCGTGTTTTCGTTGTTCCACAGTGTTCCCCTCTTTAAAGATCGGAGGGACGAAATAAAAAAGGTTGAATTCTTGTCTTCTGAGAAACAGAAAAATAGCAACTAAAATTGTGTTTGCGGAATTTCTTTTCCTCTTTCTTGATTTTTTTTTTCTACTTTTGAATGGTCTGAGCAAAGGAAAGCATCCCCTGAAAACATTTCCTGGCTATGGCACTGGCGGACTGCTTTCTAACTGTTCGCGTACCGGATCGCCGTGCAATGCTCAAAAAGGACGAGCTGGCGTGTTATCTCCGATGGGTGGAAAGCGCACCAATCTCGCCGTGCCCTTTTATTTCGATATGGCGTAAAATGTGCGTGAAATATCAACAGGTAAAGTGACAAGATTTAGGCACATAAACAAATTCAACCATACTGTGAATTATAGTCGTCCATTTTTATATTTAATCCCGTGTAGGTATGCCGCGAACTTTTTTCGACCGAAGTTTCGATGATCGATTCAAGTGGTTCAAGAGATTTCGAATTTTCGAACTTTCCATATCGAAAAATTCGACGGAAGTCGAATTTTCGAACTTATTAAACTAAGAAGTTCGACGCTTTCCGAGATTTCGAACTTATTACTCGGCAAAATTCGATGCTTGTCGAACTTTCGAACTTGATAGACTAAAAAATCGATGATTTTCGAACTTTCGACCTTCTTGCACAAAAAAGTTTGAAGCTTTTCGAACTTTCAAACTTCCTACGCTAAGAAATTCGAAAATTTTCGAACTTTCGAACTTATTAATCTACAGAATTCAAAAATTGTCGAACTTTCGATTCCTGAAACGTCAAAGGTTTGACGAACTTCGAGCTTTTAGGGTAAAAGTTCGAAGTTCGTGGAACTTCGAAAGACCGGCGGGCGGTTTCATTTGGATTCAAGCAGTGAGGTAAGTGCCCCTCAAACTTAACGCCGCCACTCGGTTACACTCGGTTACGCGGATATTGACATATTGCATGCTACCCAAAGATAAATTGGTCGCTGAAGCTGCTCGAATACCTTCCCCTGGTTGGGTTCTTATCGGGGACGCAAATGTTCACCAAGTAGCTCGACCACTAGGTTCAGGAATAGCTCAACAAATGAATAAACCGGGCGATCTAGTGGCGGCGTTAAGTTTGAGGGCACTGTACATTCGTAATTTTTTTTCTCGAAATTTTACATGCGGTGCCGCATTCCTTGCGAAAGACAATGCCGTTTATTTAAATCATCTGGCATGCTTGGTTTTAAAGAAATAGATTCCCGAAGGAGCGAGGAAGGACGACGGGTTTTTGACAATTGTCATTTGTGCCATATTTGAAGCGCGCTATAGCCGAAGCTATTTATGGTAGAGATGTTAAACTTTTTAAGAATGATCTATGTATAGCCTAGGTAAATGTAGTCTTAACATATGATTATTGTTGTTCAAGACGAGTTTCGAAGAAATATCCAAACATGTACCTACGGGCAATTATGCCCTAAACTTGGTAATTTTTTTCGCCTACATTCTTTGAGGTATCGCAGTTAAATTAACACCAGAGACAGTACATATCATTACCATCTGCAGATTACAGAATGATGTATTTCTTTTTTTTTCCCCGTTGAGGAACAAATTAACTCATGGGGGAAGATTTCTAAAATTGTTCAAGTTCAGCACGTCATAAAAAAAATTTTTCTCAATTTACGTTTTTGGGACGTGTTTCTTTTGGCCTGTACACATTTTGGTGGGAGAAACTTGTTTCATAGTTCTGGGCCTCTGAATGTGCAAAGATACAACACTTCCGGCTGGTTCTTGATAGTTCTTTTTTCTCTCCAGCTTTTTATTTTTGCATTTATTGTTATGTTTATTTATTGATTATTTTTTACCAATGGCACAGTTATTTAGGTCGAAAATACATAGCTTTGAACTTCCGAGCCACCGAGCATGTGACGAGTAGTGCCTTCTGACAACGAGTTTCTAACAATGACCATCTACGCGGTCTTTTATGCAGTGAAGAGCGACAGTAGCTATCCATATGCATAAATAATTTCAGATTAAAATAAGCTAGACCATTCCCTCTTTCCCTGTATTGTTTTCTTTAACAGTCCGAAATATCTGGAAGTACTGGAGCCGCGAACTTTTTTCGACCGAAGTTTCGATGATCGATTCAAGTGGTTCAAGAGATTTCGAATTTTCGAACTTTCCATATCGAAAAATTCGACGGAAGTCGAATTTTCGAACTTATTAAACTAAGAAGTTCGACGCTTTCCGAGATTTCGAACTTATTACTCGGCAAAATTCGATGCTTGTCGAACTTTCGAACTTGATAGACTAAAAAATCGATGATTTTCGAACTTTCGACCTTCTTGCACAAAAAAGTTTGAAGCTTTTCGAACTTTCAAACTTCCTACGCTAAGAAATTCGAAAATTTTCGAACTTTCGAACTTATTAATCTACAGAATTCAAAAATTGTCGAACTTTCGATTCCTGAAACGTCAAAGGTTTGACGAACTTCGAGCTTTTAGGGTAAAAGTTCGAAGTTCGTGGAACTTCGAAAGACCGGCGGGCGGTTTCATTTGGATTCAAGCAGTGAGGTAAGTGCCCCTCAAACTTAACGCCGCCACTCGGTTACACTCGGTTACGCGGATATTGACCTATTGCATGCTACCCAAAGATAAATTGGTCGCTGAAGCTGCTCGAATACCTTCCCCTGGTTGGGTTCTTATCGGGGACGCAAATGTTCACCAAGTAGCTCGACCACTAGGTTCAGGAATAGCTCAACAAATGAATAAACCGGGCGATCTAGTGGCGGCGTTAAGTTTGAGGGCACTGTACATTCGTAATTTTTTTTCTCGAAATTTTACATGCGGTGCCGCATTCCTTGCGAAAGACAATGCCGTTTATTTAAATCATCTGGCATGCTTGGTTTTAAAGAAATAGATTCCCGAAGGAGCGAGGAAGGACGACGGGTTTTTGACAATTGTCATTTGTGCCATATTTGAAGCGCGCTATAGCCGAAGCTATTTATGGTAGAGATGTTAAACTTTTTAAGAATGATCTATGTATAGCCTAGGTAAATGTAGTCTTAACATATGATTATTGTTGTTCAAGACGAGTTTCGAAGAAATATCCAAACATGTACCTACGGGCAATTATGCCCTAAACTTGGTAATTTTTTTCGCCTACATTCTTTGAGGTATCGCAGTTAAATTAACACCAGAGACAGTACATATCATTACCATCTGCAGATTACAGAATGATGTATTTCTTTTTTTTTTTCCCCGTTGAGGAACAAATTAACTCATGGGGGAAGATTTCTAAAATTGTTCAAGTTCAGCACGTCATAAAAAAAAATTTTCTCAATTTACGTTTTTGGGACGTGTTTCTTTTGGCCTGTACACATTTTGGTGGGAGAAACTTGTTTCATAGTTCTGGGCCTCTGAATGTGCAAAGATACAACACTTCCGGCTGGTTCTTGATAGTTCTTTTTTCTCTCCAGCTTTTTATTTTTGCATTTATTGTTATGTTTATTTATTGATTATTTTTTACCAATGGCACAGTTATTTAGGTCGAAAATACATAGCTTTGAACTTCCGAGCCACCGAGCATGTGACGAGTAGTGCCTTCTGACAACGAGTTTCTAACAATGACCATCTACGCGGTCTTTTATGCAGTGAAGAGCGACAGTAGCTATCCATATGCATAAATAATTTCAGATTAAAATAAGCTAGACCATTCCCTCTTTCCCTGTATTGTTTTCTTTAACAGTCCGAAATATCTGGAAGTACTGGAGCCCCCCCCCCCCCCCCCCCCCCCCCCCCGTTTTTCCTCTTCCGACGCCACTGGTATTGTAGAACGCTCCTCGACCTCAAGTTGCATCAGCTTCTGTGCTTTTTGCTCGGCGTTTCTTCCGCTCCGGAAAAGAAACCTCCAAAGCAATTACAAACAAAAAAATTGTCAAGATGCAGGCGAGCTGGCGTATGTTGATCATGATGCAAAATCCCGAGACTGGGAATGAAATTCGCAAGAAATAGTGTAAGAAGAAAGAAAAAAAGGAACAGGACAACGTCTCAAACTCAGCTGAGTTGAGTTTGAGACGTTGTCCTGAGCTGAGTTTTCAGCTGAGTTGAGTTTGAGACGTTGTCCTGTCCCCTTTTTTTCTGTCTTCTTACACTTTTTGTTTCAAATTTCATTCCCAGAGCTGAGTTTGAGGCGTTGTCCTGTCCCCTTTTTTCTGTCTTCTTACACTTTTCTTTCAAATTTCATTCCCAGTCTCAGGATTTTGCATCATGTACAACTAAACTTGCTATATGCCAGCGTCACTCGGGCGGCGTTCGATCGGATAACTACCAGCGTGCAAAGGGGTAGGGGGGCAGTTTGCCAGATCACTTCAAGGTTTTTGTGAGCCTCAACCACCTGCCTGCCCCCGGCCGTTTCGAACTGGATGAGTATCGTTAAACAGTGCGTTCGTAGGATCACTACTTCGTGATGCACGTTAGTGACCACCCCGGGCTGGCGGTCACAATTACTGATCTATTGTCACACGTCACTCCGCACTGGCAAATATTCCAGCACATCCCGGACACTCGTCGTCTCATTTAATTGCCTGACCAACTTCGCGCAGTCTAAATATCACACCCGAACTTTTCTAAACCTGATTTCGTGAAAACCAGTGTGGCGTGAAAACGTTATTTGAAACTGAAACTGGTGGCGGAACATGAAAACCCGACTTCGAACTTTGTGCACTTGGACATCCAAAAAATTTAAACCATCAAAGTTTTTTTTTTTTTTTTTTTAATTTATTTCTGAAAGAGAATCGAAGCCTTCGACCTTTTCGAACTTTATGTAGAAAGCAAATCGAATCTTCGAATTTATCGACCTTTGTATTTAAAAATTCGAAACGCTCAAATTTTTCGATTTTAGATCTAAAGCAATTCGAAACGTTCGAATCTCTCGAATTTCAAATTAGGGAAGTTCTAAATCTTCAAATTTATCGAATCTCAAGTAAACAAAAATTCGAAATAATCGACCCCAACTTTTAGAAACTGAAAGATTCGAACTTTTCGATTTCGAAACCCCGCGATTTAGGAAAGTTGCGAATTTTCGAATTCAAACCTCCTTACGGTCGAAAATATAGAAAATTTTCGAATTCGAGCATCAGTTCAGGTCGAAAATATCGAAACCTTTCGATATCGAACCTAGGGTGGTTCGCGGCATCCCTAATCACGTGCAAAAATAAATATGTTCAAAAATTCATTTGCAACAAAAAAAAAGATTTTGTATCAAAGCGATAGACAGCATTATCTCCAACCTACCTTTCAAATTCAGGTTCCGATGATTTTAGTGGTTTTAAGCACTCTTTGTATCCGATAAAGCGATTTTATCTTTTTCGGTTTTAAAACCGAAACCGAAACAGGGTGCCTATAACAGGTGGCGCTAGCTATCGCCCAAAATCTCCCCGCTCACATCTTGTTTTGAATGGGCGTCCAGTACTTCGCTCTCGGAGGCGCAACTTGCGGAGGCGAGTCGTCGGGTGTCGTCGTCTTGTGCCGGCGTTCGCCGCTTATTTTTTACTTTTAAGAACCTTAATAATGGGCGTTTCTTACTAGTACCTTGTTCAAGAGTGTCAAACGGTATCTCGGAGACGCCGCGTCTAGTCATTGACCGTTGGCTGGCAGCGAGAGGGCTACCAAAACTTCAAACGGCCGGTGAGCACAACTCTTTTCTTTGTTCAGAACGAAGTGTTACTTTTGCCGTAAGCTTGCTAAGCTATGCTCTAACCTTTAGCACCTTTCCCTGGCAAATCGCGAGCGCTTGTTTCGCACTTGGACTCGCGTTCGTCGTTGTGCGACGGCACCGCGTTGTATCGGATCGCCTACTTTTGATGCTCGTAACGGGGCTTGTAACAGTACCGCATCCCTCAGATGTCCACGTAACTTTCTATTGCGATGTGGCACTGGCACAATCAGTTTCGTGACTGCCACAACATCGCCAACAGAAATATTGAAACTGAAATGTTGCGAGTGATTTCCGAATAAACTACTCCGAAAAAGGCAGAGAGAACTTCTGTGGCTCGCTCGACGCGCTCCGCCACTTTCCCACGGATCGGTTGGAGCTAGAGTTTTAGTAGATCGTTTTCAGAGGCTCTGTACTGCTACGGGCGCGCGCTTCAGAGCATGCATCGAAGTGGCAGCGCGAGCTCCCGCTACGAATAGCTTGGTCTGAAAACACGGCCGCTCGCCGAGCGCTCTACCGGCTCCAGATTTACCAGCGGCACAAGAATCCGCCCGGCGAGCGCGTGCTATTTGGCAAGGGAAGGGCTACTAGTATGCTTGTGACCTGGGGCGGTTTGCTGGATAGCGACGTTGTGTTTGTCCCTTACCTGTCTCGGCTTTCAGTATGTCGAATGCGCCAAGCGACTGAGAGAGAGGAAGAGACGAGTGCGCGAGAACGTCAGAACGCTGAGCTCTGGTCGGATTGATTAGTGGGTAGACCTAAAGCCAGGTGGTACCTTGGTCTGCACTGCATGTGTCGAACACATTCTGATGCAAGAGCATAACGCCAGACGCATTCTAGCTCGTTCGACAAGTGACAAAAGCAGCTAAATTTAGATCTACCCACTAATCATTCAAACGAAAGCTCGGCATTCTGATGTCCCCAAGCTCTCTCATTTCCTCCTCCCTCAGTCTCCTGCCCAGTATTGTTACCTTCAATTACCGTTTATGTCGTCCAAGTTTGCCACGTTTACACAAATCCGACTTGAGTGCGTAGACTTTAATTATCCTCAGAATTAAGCCGATACGCCAGCATTCACCTTAAAGGGGCCCTGCAATCATATTTAAGCGTCAACCTTTTTTGCGGTTTCCACTTCTCTTCTGGTTCGGGCAAGCCAGCGGGTACAGAGGGAGTAACTAAATATCAGTGCGTCATATTTTAACCGGACGACACGGAAACCTCCTCCACATACGGGGGCGTCCAGCGGTACCAAAAGTGCACGAAATGTGAGGTATTTGCTCCTGGGCTTACTACTGCTGAGAGCCGCTAAAAGCTTCTTTTAGTCGAAATACAAAATATAAGTGGCGAGAACCGTCTCAATTATTTATGCAAGTAGTTTTTGTTCAGTATTTTAGATCAGAAAAGAAACAAATGCAGTTTATAAAGTCAGGAAACCAGAAATGACCCGTTGACATACCCGCCTCCAAGCGGTAAAAAAGGCGGCGCATACTAGAAAGGAATAGTAGGATCAGGCTCCAACGAGTGGCGAGCGTAGAAAGGTCCCGGATGTATGCGGTGGCACTGCGGTCATTTACGGACTCGAGGATTTGACCAGTTCCAAGCGTTGCGAAGCCTTCGGCACAGGTTTGGCTTGCTGTTTGGCCGTTTCGCGGTATGGCAGCGCGAAGTGGCTCTTGTTCTGAACTGATATTTACCCCGTGTTTGCTGTCGTTTGTGGCCAATGAAGTGTCATGCCGAATTAGTGTTTAATCGTGCAGCAAATGCAATGCGAGCCGCCCTGGCTGCCTGCTCCTACAGCCTATCCAGAACATGCTTTAGTGGCGCCCTCTCGAGCTGTCGACGCAGAGTGCGGCAGCCATGAGCGCTCGCTGCGCTCACTACCCCTCCTCTAGTTCATGGCCACTGAAGTGGCCAAAGACGTCATGAAGGAAGTTATTTTTTGCTTGTTTTTGTAATTTTAATTTGCCTATAACTCTTAAGATAAAGCGAAATTCGAGGTAAAAAAAAAAGTTTCGTTAAGTTACTATGTTTAGTGCGCTCAAGTTCGGTGCAAATTAAAAAGCAGTAAAAAATTCATTGCAAGGCCCCTTTAATGCTCAAGTCCTATGCTAAGATGGCACCATGTTGTGTCACATCTCAAAGTTAAACCGGCATTTCCAACTCAGGCCGAACATTGTAATCACATTTTCTGTCTGGTGTTTCGCATGCGGTGTCCTTTCTGATAGCATAAAGATCTTAACCACTGTCTTTGATGCTCTGCAAGAAGTTACAGGATGCAAGAAAGCGCTGAGAGTTCTGGGCCTTGCCACTCTAGAACCGAGGGAACAATACTGCACACGACATGGTGAGCAAGATCGTTTCCAACGGCTTTCAAGACACTACAGCTACTTCTATCATGGTTGGACCACAAGGCCGTGAGGTTCCAGTGCAAGCAGGAGCAGCACTGAGGTAGGAACTACTTGTTCTGCAGTACCAGCACTTTGAGCTCGCGACGCCATTCCTGCTTACAACTTACCCTAGGGGCTCCCTCCGATGCCGCCCTTGCCGAGCAGCTCAGCTATTTGCGACTCCAGCGAACTATAGACGCTTTACACATGCGCCAAATTACAGCCGCCATTGCTGACCTTCTCTTGTCTTACCGAGATGCCGAGCAACTGAAACGGTAGTTGACGATTTTCTACAAACGCCGATGCTTTCGAAAAGGACACAGTTGAATCTAATATTGCAATAACCTGGCCTGCTATGGTAATGATGAAGTGAAATAGCCGAAATAGGAGGAAACAAAAACTGGTGGTCAGTTATGGCGGCGTCCATGCACAGTTGCTGCAAAGCGTCTATAGGGGCGCGCCGGTCAGGCAGTATGGCGGGTGAAAGGAGCTTGCTTTCGTCGTTCAGCACGCTGACCACCATAAATTCTTTCACTGCAGCGTAAGATCGGTGTTACATGTGAAAGCAAAGCGATTTTTCGACGGTAGAAACCTTCTTCTAGTCAGTGCGTAGGAATGACACGGCGGAAGCATAACAATAATTACTGGAAACAATGTTTGTTTCTATGCTGCCTACGTGAACCAAGCAGCGATAACAGACTACAGAGTGAAAACGACCTCCTCTCCTGAGCTTCTCGGTGTTGCTGCTACGCAGTGTTGATTTCGCTGGAGTCGCCAATATTCAGCTCATTTACAATGGCAAGGAAGGTTTGCGTTTCTTCTCCAGAGAAACTTACGGAGGGACACCCAGGATTGCGCCCACTTCTTTTCTGCTGCCAACAAGACAAGACTCACCGCCTCCATGTTCTCAGCTAGGCACATAGCCAGGATTTTGATTCGGGGGGTGGGGGGGGGGGGGGGAAGGGGAGGGAGGGAGGGAGGGAGGGAGGGAGGGAAGGGGAGGGGATTCGTGCCCGCTTTTTGCTACCAACTCTGCAATATTGAGTTGGCGGCAAAAGGAAAAGGAATGCTATACTCTAGCTCTGCAATGCCTATACAGTTACTCTATATCTGGACTAAGCGCAGCGCTCGCGTTAAACCACAAAACTAAAAAAGAAAAAAAAGATTGCAAGAGTGCAAAGACAGGAAAGGACCTTGAGACAAGTTAAAAAATGTGCTATCTCGGGATCGTCCTTTTGTTAATTTTATTTCTTGCGTTTTGTAACAAGTCGTCGCAGACTGTCACCGCGAAGCGGCTTGAATGGGTGGACAGGGTAGGTTAAAGGGATACTGAACCGAAATTTGGATTTCGCAAAGTAAGGCTGCAGAAGTGTTGAACCGAATTCTACGAACTCCAAAACATCCCTCGTACATCGATATCTCAAGCGGATGGCCGTACTTTTGGAAAAGAAGGGCGCAATGAAGCGAGTTCTTTGACGTAACTGTCGTCCGGGAGAATTTGAGAATGAGGAGAAGCGGCCTCGCTTCTCCCCTCCTCGCTTCGGTTCACCAGCTTGGCGGGACGTAGCGAGGAGAGAGCATGGGAATCGTGACGTGCCTTGTCTCGTTGGCCTCGTCAGCCAAGTTCAATCGCGCACTTCTTTCCCAAAGAAATACGGCGATCCGTTAGATATATCGCCGTATGTGTGGTATTTTTTGGTTTTGCAACTTTTCGCCTATCCGCTCGGCCTTGTTTAGTTAGCTCGAAATCTCGGTTCAGTATCCCTTTAACACGTGCCTTAGTGTTACGTGTGCGACATAGTGGTCGTCCCCCACTGCAGTGGCATGGACAGGGAGGAGGCTTATGGGGCTTCAGCTCTCCCTCCCCTGGTCATAAAGATCCCAGCCTCCTCAGCCAGCCCCCCCCCCCCCCCCCTAAAAAAAATCTACGCATGGCACCGTGAAAGCGGTGGAAGTGGCAAGTTATTTGCTTCAACAAGGAAGGGCACATGGGGGTAAATTACCTTGCGGCAATTTTAGGGATTACTATGGCGCAATATTTGCTTTAAAATGTCAGGGAAAAAAGTATATTTTGGCTTTTAAAAAGCTGCATCCAGTTAACATCTGCGACGATTTTTCGTGCGGCGAATTGCCCTATGACGAATCGGCCTATTCGACGAATGAACCGCCGACGAGTTGACCGTCGACGATTTGTCTTAGACCCTCACTACATCATCTCAGCTGCGATCTACAACGCAAAACGACATTGCATTCCTATAGGACAGGGGTCTAAAGCACGCGGCCCGCGACTCGCTGGGACGCGGCCCGCAGGCAACCGGCTACGCGTTCCGGTTCCTGTGCGCTGGAAATGACATGCGCCATAGTGATCTCATCGCGCCGATTCATTTCCGCTCGAAAAGTAGCTCTGCTATTTTAACGTATTCACATAGTTTACACGTATCTGTGCTCATTTTCCCTTTGTTTCGCTTTATTTTTTTGCTTCCCGGCTTTTTGTAATGTGCAGCAATTACGCTACTTGTGCAAGCGCAAACTATTCATTTCAGGATACATCTCAGCTGCGCGAACTCTCGATCAGCAGGAGTAGCTGCCAAAGATAAAGCTACGAGGTCGGGACTAGATCCATCACAGTATTTTCTCAGTGTGTTCTAATAAAAATCGTCAGGAAAGCAAGAACTGTCAAATTAACTGATTGATTTTTTAGAGACATGTTGGGCTTGGTGAATTTCCGAGCGAATTAAGCAACGAAAACGACAGTGCAATTTCTCTCTTGTTCCATTAAAAATGCTAGCATGCTGGCGGGGCGGTGTAATTTTAATTATTGATATCACATGACGTGAGGCCCCAAAGTAGTCATATAAACCAATCAAATCTAAACATGTCACTGGCAAAACTGTGAGTTACAAAAAGCATAGAGGACGAGGTCTTTTCATTTTTAAAATCGTCTGACTCCCCCCCCCCCCCCCCCCCCCGTTGCGTTGGCCCTCGAACTTTCCGGTATGGGATATCTGGCCCTCAGACTCAAATGAGTTTGAGACCACTGCTATAGGAGGTGCGCGTCAGAAACGTTTAATAGGTGGGCAACAATTGCCAGCAACTTGCGACGCGCAAACGTTTCTCGGCGAAGTTATGCAGTGCGAAGGTCAGTACACGAGACCTCTCTTGCTTAGGCGACGCAAGTGGACATTACCAGTCGACTGCTTCCGTTGCATTCTCATATTTAAACAAATCTAAAATGTTACTGTGAACCAAGAAACTTTTTTTCTTCTCAAGTTACAGTATTTTGTGTGCAAAATAAAAAGTGTTACTGTATCTTTGTGGCGTTGCAAGCACGAGGTGCTTAAGTCTTTCCGTTGCGGTGTAGAAACGTTATACTAAAACACCCTGGCACGGCGAACGCTAACGCATGCGCTAAATTTAGCGCTAGCATGCGCTCGGTCGCTCCGGTGAAAAGTAAATCCGGTAGAATAAACACAAATTCGGGACGAAAACAGACGCATGCAACTCTTTCAACTCTCAACGAGATTTATTTCGTCTCTGTTCAAACGACGGCCATCGAGCAGGTTCAGGGGAGGGAGCAGAGAAGGAAAAAAAGGGGGGGGGTTGAAAGAAGAAGAGGGGGAAAAACAGATTATTCACAGCCTTCCCTCAAGGCCCCTGGTCCCTTCCGCCCAGTTCAGGATGGAGAAATTTCATCTCCCTGTCTGAAAGGGCTAGAGAAGCCGAAGCAACGTTAGTGACCGAGCTGTTAATGGCGTACGATTCGGTGACTTCCCTGCCAAATCTCTGCCCTTGTCCTCCCAATACGTGCGTACCTTCGTATCTGGGCGAACAACCGTCGCACTTCATACGGTGTAAGACTATTGGATGCATGGAGTCGTCGGGGGGTTTGCTCACCTCTCGCGAGTGTTCCCTCAGGTGCTCATTTAGGCACCTGCCGGTCTGCCCTATACACCCCCCCCCCCCCCCCCCCACACACACACACGAAAAAAGGATGGTATAAACCACCTCCTTCCTGCACTTACCAAACTGCTGTTCGTGCTTTTTGTTGCATTGGGTCACGGAGGGTGGGGTATTCACCATTCTGCACATTTGTTGAAGCTTTTGCTTGCAGCTAAACACTACCCCTATCTCGAAGTGATAGGCAAGTCTCTTAAAGGCCGACGTACAACCTCGGTTTTCTGCAGGGAAGATAATCCTCTTAGGGCTCCCCTCTCCTAAGCTGCGAAGGGGAGCCAGGTTGGGGCAAGGTAAAACGTGGAGAGGATATAGGAAAGGAGGTGGCGGGCAAAAGTGGAAAGCGTGATGTGTACGTCGGCCTTTAAGGCGATGTGCGGTGTTGTGCGAGTAGGGGATAACTGCAAATGTTTTTTTACGAGGAACAGGAGCGGCTGGCGGTGCCCGGGAGGCAGTGATCAGCCTCTTTAGTGTCTTTGCCACTAAGTCTTCAAGCTACCCTGCCCTCTTTAGCCTCTCTGTCTGTAGAAGCACGCTGTGCGTGGTGAGATGGGGGCACGACCTGGTTCCAGAGGATTTTAGGAGTGAGTTCACGAGACTCCGTTTTACTGCTTTGGAGTGGGTACTCGTGAAGGGCAGACTGGCTTTTGTGTGCGCTATCTGAACTCCCAGCATATCCCATCGGGGTGCAGCTTCAGGTGCAGGTCCAAGTATTGAAGACCGTCTTCAGACGGGTCTTCTCTCTTGAAGGAGAGTCCGGTGGGTCTCGAAGCGAAGGCCTGAATGACAGACTCTGGAGGGGTCTGCTTTGAGTGCACGATCAGATAATCGTCTACATACCGGAACACCCGGCTCTCCGGTGCGGTCTCCTCCATTCAGCTCCTATGCACAGCGCGCACAGCATGCTTCTACAGACAGAGAGGCTAAAGAGGGCAGGGTATCCTGAAGACTTAGTGGCAAATACACTAAAGAGGCTGATCCCCGCCTCCTGGGCACCGCCAGCCGCTCCTGTTCCTCGCAAAAAGCGTTTTACAGTTATCCCCTACTTGCGTAACACCGCACACCGCCTTAAGGGACTCGCCTATCACTGAGCAAACCCCCCACGACTCCATGCATCCAATAGTCGTACACCGTATGACGTGCGACGGTTATTCGCCCAGATGCGAAGGTACGCGCATATTGGGAGGACACCGGCAGAGATTTGGCAGGGAAGTCGCCAAATCGTACGCCATTAAGAGCTTGGTCACTAACGTCGCTTCGGCTTCTCTATCTAGCCCTTTCCGACAGGCAGATGAAATTCCTCCGTTTCGAACTGGGCGGAAGGGACCAGAGGCCTTGAGGGAAGGCCGCGAATAACTCATTTTTCCCCCTCCTCCTCTTTCAACCCCCCCCCTCCTTTTTCCTTCTCTGCTTCCTCCCCTGAACCTGCTCAATGGCCGTCGTTTGAACGGAGATGAAATAAATGTTGGTGAGAGTTGAAAGAGTTGTAAGTGTCTGCTTTCGTCCCAAATTTTGTTTATTTTCCGATTGTTTAAGTATAATTACCAACACGCTCGTTTTTAATGTTAAATCCGGTCGCTGTAGCTATTTTACTACACGAAGTTGGTACTGGTGTGGGCCTTTAGCGACAATGAGTGGAAGTCTGGAATAATAAATAAAAACGTGCTCTCCTGGCGCAATAGACGCAGTGGTTGAGTTGCCAGCTGACTCCACTGCTATTGAAGTAACAGGGCAAAGATACGCTAGTTGATCATTTACTGAGATAAAACAACAGAGCGCTAAAGGCTGATTTTGGAGTAGCCATAAATATTCTAAGAATGCGAACCACTTCATAACGGCAGCCACGAGCGAGAGTTCGATGTTTGGTACAGCCCTTCGGTACAGCCCAAAGATGGAGAATGGCAACCTCCCTGTTTTTCGTCTGCTAGCAGAGTCGGGCGCGTGCCCTCTCTCGTTTTACCCCGCCGACCCTGCTGAACTTCCCGGATGTGTGGAGAAGGTGCTGTGGTCTAACAAAATGGCGCCGCCCTGAGAGAGCTAAATGGAACGGTCTATAAGCTCCCTACAGGAGCCAGAGTTGCGCATCTGTTTTCCACGTGCTGCCGCGGCGCTAATCGCCGAGATCCGATCACGTGAGGAGCAGACTCAAATGCCGTGTAGGAAAGTAGACGTTGCGTGCGCCCCGGCGTACATTCCCCTGCTTTCGGGCGAGCCTCGAACGCGCGGCGCCGATATTCGCCAAATTCAGTCAGATGAGGAGCAGGATCAACGTGCCGTGCAGGAAAGACGGCGCTAAAGGGATGAGCACGCAACTCTGGCTCCCATAGGGAGCCTATACAGGAACTCTGCAAGCACTGGTACCACAGATCAAGCAGCACCTACCTCTCCATGCTTATGCCGGAAACTCTCAGCCTCGGGGTTTGGCCGTGGTTGGCGCCAGGCATGTAGCAAGTGGGGGGGCCCATGGGGCTTGCCCCCCCCCCCCCCCCGAAATCTTCCATTTTATTGGGACCTCCTCTCCCCCCTCCCCCTCATACAGCATTTTGTCATAGGCGGCCCCGGCCCCCCCCCCCCCCCCCCCCTTTGCCCAAAACAAAATCCTGGCTACGTGCCTGGTTGGCGCGGTCTCGCGCGGCGAGATGCAGCAGTGTCCTGTGAGCAGTTAGAAACAATCTCGCTCACCAGGGCGTGCACAACTACATCCTCTCTTTTCCAGAGTGAGGGTAAAAACCGGATTTTAAGCCTTGTTCAACTTCTTACTAACTGTGCAGCGATATTACCAATTCTAAGCAGTCGCAAGAGATTAAAATATGTTTTTGCACCCCCCGGTCACATGCAGTCACAAGTTTGTGAAACAGTCATTACAAACGTTTCATTTCAGTTAATTTATACCGCTAAAACAATATCAGTTTTAAGCAGTCAAAGCAGGATCAATCGAAACTTCGAGTTCAGACCAACATCCTTTTGCGAGTTCTTAATAGAGTATTCGCACGACTAGGTTTCTCCCTGAGCACAGGATTAAACGTCATCGAGCTCTAAACTCACGTGCTCCGCATCACAAATGTTTTCAAATCCCCCCCAGCTCGTGGGGAGCCGAGGGGAATTTGTGACCGGCCGACAGAATATCTGTTGTTTAGTCAGAGCGACCAGGCCTCCCCTTTGTCCCCCTGCTTTTAGGAAGGTACCGCAGTTAACAGCAATTAGGTGGGCGCCTTTTTAAAAAAAAATAATATGCTTTTTGTTTGACGAGTTTCCGAAGGTCGCCAGCACATTCGAAAAAGGAAAGACTCCGGCAACTCCGACTCGGTTGTGCGAATGCTCGCTTGATATTTCTGCACTGCCTCCTCCTTCTCGTTTTTTTCTTCTCGCAGCTCTACGACATACTCAATTTTCTCCAGCATTAATGATCTCTCATGAGATACCCTGTCACCATTATGCACATTTACAAGGCGATCAAAAGCCTTTTAGCTGCACGAGCAGTTTCTTTGAAGCTCACTACCCATGCAGGCATTGTATTCGAATGACTTGTCTTTCTTTTTTCTTAAAGGGGCACTAAACCAATGTCTGCGAAAGTCTATTTACGGTCATAAATTTGGACGTGTCTGCAATAGTTCCCGAGGAATCGATTTCTGATGCCGATTTAAGTAGCAATAGCTACTTAAATTGGTTAAGTGCTTCTTTAATTTTTTTTTAACAGACAATTGCTAACCAACAGATTAAAGCAGGCTCCTCTGTTCCGTGCAATTTGCTCCGTAATCAGTCGGTCAACTTGACCGTCAAACTATATCTTCGATCTGATATAGATGTTTGGTATACTATCCCCATCACGTGAGCGGATAGTTGAAATAGCTGCAAGGCTATGTCCTTTTTATCAAAGTAGACCATCTTTTGTGGTGAAGCTAAGGTTCTTGAGAGGCAGGTGCTTTCTTTTGGCCCTTGTGGGTTGCTCTTCACACGTCCGTTTGTAGAGCAAGGTTTAGCATGGTGACGGGGTATCTTCTTGGTGGTAGTCTTTATCCGTGCCACAGTTTTCCAAGGGCATAAGAGCATTATTTGGTTGACTGACACTTAACTTGGTATTGTGAGTCAAGCAGATTGTCATGGCTGTTCTCATCTTCTTTGTCAATGCTTTCTAAATATTGAGGTTATTGTCTGATTGGCCACTAATTGTAACTTGGCTTTGTTACAATTTTTTGTCCTCTGATTCCGAGTTATCAGGTTGTAAACGAGACCGAGGTGCCTGCAATTTGACAGGCTTACTGTGCTGCAAGGTCCATCTATCTTAACAATACCTAGGTGGTTGAGATGAATCTTCAAAGCTCTACTCTAATTATTTGTATGAATTTATTATTTTTGTTGTTCTAAGTGATGGCTTCTTTTATGCTTTGTATTTTCAGAAGTGGGCCTTGAACTCCTTCAGCTGGTGCTGCAAGCCTGCTGGCACAACTTGTGGCCCAGGTACCAGAATAAAGAGCTGAAAGCACTGTTCGAGTGAGAGGACCAGTGGCCCTTGCGCAGCTCGAAAACCGGACCGGGCAGTCATCAGAGCTATTTATGTTCCACTTCCATTAACTCCAAGATGTTTCGTTGGCACCCTCTAATGGTTACCGTCCGCGACGTCACAAACAGAATTTCCCTTGTCCTGATTGGCAATATTTGCCTCTACCTTCCTGTAATTGGCAGGATTTCCCTCCCCGTTAGCCGGCATTTGGGTAAGCATTATCAGTATACAGAAAGTTATGGTTCGGCGGATCGCCAACCTCGACTACAGCGACCCTTTTTGTCGTGCACGTTGCTAATAGTCTGCGTCACTAGTTGTGTGCAGTGCAAGCGAAGCAACGCCAGGCAAAAAAAAGGGCAAGCACTAGGAAGGCTGGACAGAAGAAGAGGGCAAGGCTAGGGTGCCTACATGTTTCCGCTCTGCTTTAGGGTGGCGCCAACTTCTTGTTACCCTTTCAGAGATCCTCTCCCACCGCCATTTTGACCCACTTCTTATTTGGCTAAACGTACACAACGTTGAGTTTTCGTAGTTTCGACACACCGGCAACACTGTGAGGCCACTTCCGTTTCCGTTTATAAGAGGAGTCGGACGAGTCGGAGGCTCAGCGGGATGGCGGTCGTCGTGGCTGTCGCTCTCTTTATTCGGGTGTTTCATACTTTGAAGTTGCGAGCAGGAAGTATGCGTTGCGTTTATCGAAACGTGAGTTCCCTCGACAAAATGGAACGCAACAGACCGGCATAGCACGCCGAAACCTCGCCGTCTGAACGAGAGCGGTGGGCGCTCCGTAGCCCTAACGAGGATAAGCGGAGTAGCGCGAGCGCACGACTGTCGAGTGTGACAAAATGGTCGACGAAACAGCGGAGGCTGCCATGGTAACGAGGTAGGCAACACTGGTTTGTCGGCAACAGGTATCACAATCGTTGTCACCACCCTAAACAGCAAAGCGGCGGAAACATGTAGGCACCCTAGGCGAGGCGAGAAAGAGAGAGCACTAGGAACGTTAGAGAGGAGGGTAGGTTTCTCCCCTCTCCAACCTTTCTAGTACTTGGCCTTTCTCCCCTCGTCTGGCGTTGCCTTCGTCTGTCGTTCACGTAGTTATAGTCTGTTACAACTCAAGAATGTAAGGAAAGGGAAAGGAAGGCCGGGGAGGAGGAAGCAGACGAATTGCTGGAGAGGAAAGGAGGAAGTTTTTCGCTCTTCTATCTAGCATTCCGTCTGTTTCCTCCTCCCCGGCCTTCCTTTTCCTCGCCCCATCTTCTTGAGCTGTAACTTACTATAATGAAACAGGGTATAGGGGACATGTTGCTTTTTGAAACAATCAAGACTCATGAAAGATTGATAAGAGCCTGTTGGTATGGTCATTTTAGTCTTTAGTGGAATAGACCGATCTCACCTAGCGCTCAGTGCATCTGTGAAGCCGCCATAACTTTAGTTCACAAGAGGCAGGTGGCAGTGCTTGAGACACCTCGTGCCGTCTCGCGCTTTGCACGCGCAGAGCTCCAGCGAGGTTGGGGCACATGCAGAAAGACGAAAGTTCCCTTGATGCATTGCAGCAGCAGTGGCTTAGCCAAACTGGCCTGTGAAATCAGTCTATTACAACTAAAAAAAATTGAAATTATTTGTATAAGTTAGGTAATTCCTTGTTATATATTTGCCAAATATAATTGTTGGGTGTACATCCTTTAAAGGAATGCTGAAGCGAAAGTTTTGATTTCGGAAAACAACGCAGAAGCGCTAGGCGGGACGCTACAAACCCGAAAGCATTACGCATAAAGCGATATTTCTAACGGATGGTTGTATTTTTATGAAAGACGAGCATGCTTGAACAATGGCCAAAAAGGCCCCTGACGTCGTGATTCTGGTTTCCTCCTCTTCTCACTTTGACTCCGCGAGGACGCGAGAAGGGAAGGAAGCAAGGCCATTTCCCCCCTCCTCAACTATTCTGCAGGAAACACGATGTCGCGATTCTCACTCATCGCATCCTTATTTTACAAAAATATGGCCATCCGTTCGAGATATCGCTTTATGAATGGTGTTTAGGGGTTGGTGGCGCCCCGTTGAACACTCCTGCTACCTTATTTTGTGAAATCTAAATTTCTGTTCCTTTCCTTTAAGACCTGTTCACATATACACTACACCTGTGCTGCCCAGTTCTTAATCTTGGTGAAGCTTTTAAAGTACTGCATTAAGTCGGTTTGGGGATGCATCACGCTACGATTTACGACAGAGGTGCCCGAAGGTATTGGAATCACTGCATCAAAAGCTCAAAGAACAAACTTACCTCAGTAAAAGGTAAAAAAATGACTATTTTTTTCTACCTACGGCGCCCGTCTGCTAACTGTGCACCCTTTGACTGGCTCAATAACTGACAGATGGCGACATCAACCCTAGCGGCTTGTACTGCTCAGCAGCCGCCCAGTCACACCAAAATCAGACAACCTTTTCGAGTCATAAGTGGTGCACACTTTTTCGGTGCTATAATTGTCAGAACATTATTTTATTTTCACGCCCAATAAATCACATTAAATGGACACAAAAATAATCAGACCGATGGTTCGTTGAGTAATTTCAGCTACATGTGGTGTGCTTTTGGCGTGACCGTGGAGCTACTGAGCTGCCATAAAGCGTCGGTGCCGTTGCCGCCATCTGTCGGTTGTTGTGCCAGTCAAAGGGTGCGCATATACTAGCACACTGGTGCCATAGGTAGCCAAACCAGTTTTTTTACTTTTTACTCGGGTAAGTTCATTCCTTGAAATTTTTTCTGCGATGCTTTCACCACCTTCTGGCACTCTCTGGTAAATCGTAGTGCGATACATTGTGAAGCCAATTTATGCGGTGATTTGAAAGGCTTCACCCAGATTCGGGGCACTAAAATAGTGCAGTACTATTAGTAAGTGCTGGGAATAGTGCTGATTTTGCTCTTTGTTAATGATCTGATGCTCATACACTGCTGTATCAGTACTAAGTTAAGTTCAAGTCAGCACTGTTTTACTGTTGATTTAGCTCTGTGCCGTATATGTGAGCTATCCCTTATAGTCGTTTCTCAAAAAGTTAACTCTTGCATGTTTGCAGTGCACACAATTATGGTAATGGGAGGGCTTTTGCTTCTTCTGCCTAGTGATTGTGCGAGAGTGAAGAAAATTATAGTTTGTAGGAGTAAATCGCTAGAAATGTATACTAATTTCAATTTCTTAAGCTTACATGCAGCAAGACAGGTATCCTACAGTTTTTGCAATAGGTCGTTTTCTTTGGTTTTACTTTGTAAAAGCTTGCAATAAGCTGTCAATTTTTCCGGCTTCAAATTTTTACATGCCTGATGACATTTTTGCAGGACTGTCACTCACTCTTCAAGTTACTGAGACTATGAAACGATGGAAAAGGAAACTAGCACAGAAAGGTAGATAGTTATAAACATGTTTGATGTGAACTGTTGAAAATAAGGGTGTACCTTGTTCTTTCTTTTTCTTTTAAAGGTTATTACAACAAAATTTTAGCACTAATTGTATTGTCTAAATGTTAACCATGTTCTGCCCACATCATGGAGACACCGATTTTTTTTTGCTAAAAAAGACGCCGAAACATTATTTAAATAAACCAAATACTGTCACGTCACACCACATAAAAGCAGCACCGCTACACGGGAACTTGGTGGCAGGCTGTGTGCGCCCGAGCCCTGTCTAACTTGGCTGAACCGGTTTTCTTTTTTCTCCCGTGCCTATTCAACTCCTGCGGAGAGCGAGGAGGGACAACTCGAACGGCCATCTTGTAGTGCATTGACGTCATCAAGTGCGAAGCTCACAGCCACGCCAGCCCTCATATACACCGACACGCGGGCTTGACGTCACGGAGCTGCGGCGGCGCTGTGATCGCGCCGGAGCCGGGGGGTGTGGGCAAAAGCGCGCACGTTTCGCATGGGCGTCATAGCATTTCAGCATGCCGCGAAGCTGTGCTGCCGTTAATTGCACCAAAATGTACAAGAAAAGCAGCAGAGTGAGTTTCCACAAGTTCCCGGCAGACTATGAAAGGCATAGAAGGTGGATATTATCCGTGGATCGAAAAGAATGGTCGCCTCGCGCGAACGACCGTTTGTGCGGCAAACACTTTCTTAGAGGCAAGTGCGGCTTCCATTTCAATCTCCTGCCCGAGGCTTGCTTATGTGCAGGGGAACCGTTGTCTGATCGAGATGACCCGGATTTTGTTCCGACGGTGTTCGCGCACAACGCACCGGCCAAGCGCTCGTCGGAGGCTCGCTACGCCCGTGCTACCGAGCAGGAGGGGATCGGCGACAGAACGGCAGTGTTGTAGGCGTTACAAAAAAAAAAAAAAAAAAAAACGTAACGAAATACGTTACTTGTTACTAGCAAATAAAAGGAACGTGTTACTGTGCTACATTGTCTAAATATAAAAGGAACGCGTTACCGCTACCGATAAAAAGTAAGGCACATTACTTCTGCGTTACTTTTTTTAAATTATGATTTGACATATTTTACGGTTTTGACGATACAGGTCATATATCAAGAAACATTTTGTTCATGCAGAAACTGAACATAATTACTTTATCTCTTTTTACGGTTTCACCTAAATACTTACGAGAAAAACGCAAAGAAAAACATGGCTTGACTCCTAAAACACGGAAACAATTCAAGTATAATTTCTTTAATACTTGGGAAGTAGTAACGACTAACGTAACTACGTTACTCGAAATAGTAACATAAGTACGTTACCCGTTACTGTGTCAAAAACGTAACGAGTAGGTTACTACGTTACTGAAAAAATTAACGCGTTTCTGGTAACGCCGTTATTTGTAACCGGTTACCGCCAAGACTGCAGCACGGACAAACCTTTACTGGTTGTAATGCCTTGTGGTCATGAGGGTATCAAAAATATCATACCTTGACTTGAAGACGCTGTGTGTATTTAATCAAATGACGAATGCACACACTTCCGCAGACCCGCAGTCTGCTGATCCCGCCGGCAGTGCGGAAACCGACTCGATGTAATCGTAGACCTCGAGAGACTTGTACGCCTGCACCGTGTCGGCCGTGAACTGGCTTGGCGAAAAAACTAAATAAACGACGACCTGAGCCGTCGACTTCCGTGGCAGAAACTTTACGTCGGAAGTCCAGCAGGCCTTGTTTACGGCGTACGGATCCTCGGAAGCAACGCCGTCCACGCACAGTTTGTTTCGATACCGCTACCGTTCAGGCTCGGGCAACGAGCTCAAATAGTCGGGCATAGCATACGACATACGTTATGAGGAAATACGCCGCACAAATAAAGATACAAGCGTCCCTGCAACGTCAACAACGAGCGCACGCCATAGAGCGCAATGGCGAAAACACAGAGAGCCGGGCTGCTTTTGCCCACATAGCTACCGCGCATGCGCGGCCTTCCGGCCGTGTTGGTAAACAGAGCCGCTCCGCGTGTCGGTCTATAGCCTTGACTGAAGGAGAACCAGACGTCACGAACGTGTAAGCTCACAACCACGCCAGCCCCCACGTGGCTTTGACTGAAAGAGAACCAGACGTCGCAAACGTGATGCATATTGGGAGATCTTCTGAGACACTAGTTTTAAATGTTTTGTGTCTTTTTGAGCAAAAAATTGATGTCTCCACTGTATGGTCAAAACATGGTTGACATTTAGACAATAAAATAGGCACTACAATTTCGTTGCTATATCACTTTAAAACCATTCTGCCCTTTTACCATATTTTCAATATCAGTAGTATTGATATTGCTTTGAAGAAACTGTCTTCAATTCACTTTTTGAGAGAAGTCCACTCCCCACCTGGTTTGCAAGGTTCATACGATAACGCCGGAAACATCTGTTGTGTTGATTGTGAGTACATTTTAACTTAAATGCTTGTGCTTTTTTGGTTACAGGTCCCTTCCAGCACTACTCAGGAAAGAGAATGGCCAACAGCGGACTGATTGCAGGAAGAGTAATTGCATCTGCCGCTACTACATATAACGAGCAAGCTGCGACGTCTAAGAAGGAGCAGTCAGAGTGTTTAACATAAATAAGCTGAGGTGAAAAATCTGTGACTCTCATATTATGTTTTATCAAATTCTTTTCAAGTTTGAGGTAATTTATTTGAATATTTTAGGATTGATTAAGGAAGAACTTTGAACTTATGGTATGGCTCCATCAGGATGTGGCGCACCTCATTGCCGTCTACTGGATTTTCCACATCCACTATGTAAAGAAGGCACATAAGATGCTGACTTTCATTGAACGTGGTTTTGCCGACTGCTACATGAAGGCACTGGAATTGATAAATTTCTACAGAGCAATCGTGGCTTGTGTACCACAGTTAGCCTAGCGTACCCTACATTGTAATAAATGCCCCTGTCAGTCGGGCATTTAAATGGCCTTCGGAATGAATTCCTTCAAAGAATCGGCGAATCAGTTCACAATCTCGGCTCTGCCTGTGCCCTTTGGTGTTCACAGACATTTTTTGAGGGGTTTGCTCTGAAGGCCATTTAAATGGCCGTCTGACGGGATATAAGCCAGTTTGCGCCCAAGGCAAAATGAGCGCTTGTTACACGCCATGTGCAAAAAATATTCATAGTGCAATAAATTTATTTCGTGCATGATGCTACCTGCTTATGCCTTTCCTTCCACACTTCCTGGCTTTGAAGAAACTCCTAGATGGGTGCGAAGGAATACTCCCGTAGGTATACAACTCCTAGGAGGATGTGAAAGAAGACTCCCGTGGGTCCACGTACTAACTCCCAAATGGATGTGAAAGAATACTCCCTTAGGTCCCGGCAGTAACTCCCAGGTGGATGTGAGAGAATAGTCCTACAAATGCACGTAAAAACTCCCATATGGATGTGAAAAAATAGTCCCATAAATGCACGTAAAAACTCCCATATGGATGTGAAAAAAATAGTCCCATAAATGCACGTAAAAGCTCCCATATGGATGTGAAAAAATAGTCCCATAAATGCACGTAAAAACTCCCATATGGATGTGAAAAAATAGTCCCATAAGTGCACGTAAAAACTCCCATATGGATGTGAAAAAATAGTCCCATAAGTGCATGTAAAAACTCCCATATGGATGTGAAAAAATAGTCCCATAAATGCACGTAAAAACTCCCATATGGATGCGAAAAAATAGTCCCATAAGTGCACGTAAAAACTCCCATATGGATGTGAAAGAATATTCCCTTGGATCCACATAGGAACACTGATGGAAGTAAATAAATACTCCCATTGATCCATGAACAGACTCCCGTACTGCTGGGAGTTCGGTACATACTCCCTTGCACCCCCCCAAAAACTCTGGCCTGCGTGGGAGTTCATTCTGAGCTCCCATCCTACAGAGTATAAAAACCTCCCATAAGGGAATGCGCTAGAGGACAAGCGATGTACTCCCATCTGGGTATATTTTCGTTTAGTGGGTAATTGCCAAAGCCGGCGAGTCGCCGGGCTGTACACATTTGTGGTTTCAGATTTAACTAGTGGATGGCGCGCTATAACTACTTACACTTGCAGAG